>NC_083619.1:28850493-28890493 GCF_963584025.1 Labrus mixtus | reverse complement strand
TTAAAAACCAGAATAAGCTGCCATTGACGTTACTGTCTGCTTTTATTTCCCAGAAATCCCTGCAGAGCACATCGACCCGGCTGCCATCGACCTCACCCCCCTGGTCAATACTTTAATAAATACGAGCCAATCAGGTGCGTTGTCATAATATCATTCATGTGGAGATCAATTCTGAGCTGTGAATCTTTCATGTCCATCGTGATTAAACCTCAGCATCAATCTGCTCCTCGTCTTTTTTTAAGACAGAGGTCAAACTTCAGGTAGGAGGCTTAGTGTCAGATTTAAAGGACCAGTTCCCTCCAATTGTAACTGATGAAGAAGCTTTGTACTTTAACTTCTTGTGTTCTCGAGGATAAATTTTATGTTTATGTGAGTGGAATCTGTGAAGTGCTGTGGTTACTTGTAAGGTCATGGTTGGTTGGGTTGACGGGATTGGTTGTAACATTGTCATAAATGTAGATTATTCTGTATCCTTATTTTGTGCCGTCACTGCTGCCTTGGTTACTTCCTTTGTGGTCGCTCTTTGTGTCATTGTCTCAGGTCTGTCGGCTGTAGTCTGACTTTGGGGCTCCATGGTTGCAGGTTGTGGAGATGTTTCGGTGATTTTGGTTGATGGAGCGGCATTTTCCTCAATTTTTCAAGCTGAAACTAAAGAGCCAAACATCTAATTTCATGTTCTGTCCTAGACCTTTTTGGAATATTTTTGTGGACTCATCATGCATTGGATATAGTTTTAAACATTTGGTGGGTAAAGCCGAATATGCATCGTATGATTTCAGGCTGATATACAAAATTTTTTAAGTTGATTTACAACTGACTTTGAAGTCAGGCTGAATTTCAGCCCGTCTTTGGTCGTGCAGTGAACACTGAGGCACGCAGATGATCACGGCACGATGATTTTCTGACATGTTTGATATTCCGGTCGTACGACTTCACACACTCACACAGTTAAAGCAGTAGGGTCCACACAAAGGTGCCCGCATGTCCGCTTGCATCTCTGTCAAGTACTGATTAGTTTCTTGTCTCTGACATACTCAGCCTGCTGTTTGTTTGTAAATGTATGCATTCTCTGAGTGGACTGTGGAACCAAACTGTCCTCTAGGGTCTAAGTACGGGTCAGGAAACCTCAGATCATTGTTGAGGGTTATTAGCTTGTCACTGTCAGCAACTTGCCAACTAGTTGTCTGCTGCCAAACTTTTAAAGTCCCTGTAAAGTAAAATCTGAAATGTGTCTCTCAACATGCGATACACGTTGGAAAAAAGTATCTAAACATGTGAAATGAGTAAGAACAATGTTTGACTGAATTAAGGATTCAGACCCGTAAAACAATTTCCATGCGTTTGAGTTTCAGATTTTTATGGGCGGGGCCAAATACATCGATTTACTACAGGTTCCAAAGTTACAGTCTGCATTGTTGCTAGCTATCTGTGTCGTACGGCAAGTGTATCTCCACTGGATGCCAGACTGTGAAGAACAGCTCGGCCTGTTTGTTCAAATTTGGGATGGAGACGGCCCACAGATGTTTCCACAGTGACAGAGAGGCAGATTACCGCTACCCCGTTTACTGTGCCCGATAACAACAAGCACATAAACCTCTGAGACTTTACCAAAGTTGTCTGTCATTCTAACATTCAGCAGATTTTTGCAGATCGATCATAAAATAAGTGTTTTTCTTCTTGTGTGTCGTCTTGTCTTCAGGCTCCCGTCAGCTCTTCTCCCTCCTCAGCGTGACATCCTACAGTTCTCTGGCTCTCCATAAGCTCACCCTGTTGGTCTATAACAGTAAATATTCACTTTATATCAAACATGGTCTCCTCTGTAGCTTTTTGTTAACAACATATAAAAGTGTAAAAACAGTGGATAAACCTGCCTCACTTTGCTCTGGGGATTAATTTGAAGTTAATGGCAGAAGATTATTAGGAGAAATCAGCATCTCTGGGTCCACTACTGTAGTACAGATCACTTTGTCACTAGCTCCATCTAGTGGTTTAAATGTGTCAGTGCGCATCATGGTGTTAGACTGTGTAGGATCCTCTGGACTGGACTGATGTTTTCCGACCAAAGGAAAGAGGAACATCAGGATGCAGCCTCTCTATCTCTTTCTTGCTGTCTCCCACAATGAGGAAGTGAAGCTGCTCTTACGGATTGAGTCATGTTAGGCTGCGTTTCCCAACCTCCTTTGAGCCCCCCTTTTTTTATCTAAGAAAAGCTGGGACCCCCAAGGACCCAACCAGTCGACAGCAATGGAGTCGTTAGCTCTCTACAATGTTTTTAATTTAGACTGCAGTACCCATTTTAAACACGAGGTGTCAGAGTTACATATTGCTCCTTTAAGGACCAGGCGTGTGAAATATAGCCCAAGTTTGATAACACAAAGATTGCACTGTCCGTTTCAGTAAGCTGTAAAAGCAGTTTTATTATTTCATACTAAACTCTTCAAAGTTTGTAGATATGATGTTCATTTAAAGACGTGCAGAAGCTGCTTTTTGAGCCTATATATTATATTTTCCTCATGTGTCTAACCCTCTTACTCTGTTTTGTGTTCTGCAGTTTCCAGCATTCAAAGTTTAGAGAGTAACGTGTTCAGGAGAAGATTCTGCTACTGTGTCACCAATGAGACCAACGACCTCACAGGTAAGATAAGATCCTCCTTTATTGATTCATTGAGGGGAAATTCAAGTGTTGCAGCTGGAAAAAGACGAGAAGAAGAGCCTGCATATGAGTGCACATAAAACAAGAATAGCTGGGATTAATGCCAACAACATTAATACAATTTTGATGAATTCCACTTGATTTTGTTTGTTTTTTCTTCAGACTTTACGGCCATTCTCCTGGACGTGATGGGAAACTCAACAAGTTACCTGCAGGAGATCTTTAAATCTGCCTCCATATTATCAGGTGGGTGGAGGTTAAAGGTCACATACTCTCCTCTTCTTCTTCAGTGTAAATAAGTGTCAGAGCTCCTCAAAACATGTGTGTGAAGTTTCTTGTTCTAAATCCACTCTGATCCTGTATTTGATCATGTCTATAAACCCCTCTATTTCAGCCCTGCTCAGAACAGGCTGTTTCTGTGTCTGTACCTTTAAATATGTAAATGAGCTGTGTCTGACCACGCCCCCTCTCTGGAAGGGCTTGGGTGTACTCGGTGCTTTCTCTCTCCATGTCCTCTTGTTTACGTTGAGAAGGCAGACTCAGAGGGCAGAACAGAGCCGGCCCTAACCATTTTGGTGTCCGAGGCAAGATTTCAGCCGTTGCCCCTTAAATTGCAGCCAGTTTGACCACCAAAGACAATATTCATATTCATCCACTTGAGAAAACTGACTTACAGCTTTATATTTAACATAATTTCTTTATTTTAAAATAAAAAATACTTTTCAACAAACATGAATAAAATGGTTGTAACTCTAAGATTTCTTATAAATAAACACAAAATAAAATAAAAATAATAATTCCTTGGGTTTCAAGAGGGTCCTCACTCACTCTGTGAGTGCTCAGGCCCTAATAAATACAAATAACTAGTGTAACAGAACAAACAATACCAAACAGTGCAGAGAGCAGAAGTGGACACAGACGGCCCGGGGACGGCCGGGGAGAGAGATGAGCATTTGTTAAACAATCTGCATTTTAGAATATAGTGTGAACACAAAATATTATTCTTGGTTCAGAGCAGTACAGAAACATCAGCGTAGTTTTTCAGGTGAGCCCAAACGTTTTCCTTACAACCAGACCTACAGGATGCACAAATATCTATTCAGTGTGGACTTCTAGCACAAAATGCATTCATGCTCTTAGACTAAAGGCAAGAGCTTAAAACTATTAATGACAACAGGAGGTGGAAAATAAACATTTTAATCGACGAGGGTGAAAGATAACTAAGTACACAACGATGTCAATAAATATAAAAGTAGGTTTTGTTTCTCAAACAACATTGGAACAAAATAAGAAGTGCATTACTTACACTGATTATCTTCTTAACATGAATAATTTTAACCTAATAAAAGTACAGTGGAAATAACTGATGTTAACTGGAGCTAGGAAACACTGATGTTACTATCATCCATCCATAACGAGGTATCTTAACTACAACAGTTAAGTAACTGATCTGTGCAGCACGTTACCTCTGTGTCTTTTTCACATTATTCCTCCTCTTCTTCTGTTTTGTCCCTGGGCTCCCGAGGGCTTTGTTGTTGTTTTTTACTTCACGGTCATTTATAAACGTGATATTAATCCGTACGGTCAGTGTCACTCAATTCTAATAAGTCACCTGCCCTCCTCCTCCACAACGAGCAGGTAACGGCAGGTAACGAGCAGCTGTGTTGTGATGCGCCGCGTCAAGCAGGAGAAAATAGAGCCTTTTTAAATATGTGAAGTAGCCTAGTTGTGTTTTCATGGCTTATTTTGTATCATTACTAAATAATAGCATGAAAATTATATTAGATAAATAATATTTAGTGATATTTAAACACATTTATATTTCTTCTTCTTATCTTCAACTTTTCCGCTGCACTCATTTGGGGCAGAACAAACACCTAGCTGTGGGAGTGTCACCCACCTGGGGGAGGGGCTACTGCCCTCAGTGATGTCATGAAGGGAAAATCTCCAAACAGCCTGTTTGAGCCACATTTTCTGAAAAGTGGAGCAGGGAGAAGACAGAGAGGATGGACTTTTCTCATCTTTGGGGGGTTCTTATAGACAGACTTGAGACACATGTTAGAGTTAGAGGAACAATGTGAAGTGTATTTTGTGTCCTCATAATGTGACATATCCACTCTGTGTGTGTGTGTGTGTGTGTGTGTGTGTGTGTGTGTGTGTGTGTGTGTGTGTGTGTGTGTGTGTGTGTTTGTGCGTCTCAGTAAGCCAGAGGAACAACTCAGACTGTATTTACATCTGTGTGATGGCCGGTAAGATGGGTAAGTTTCTGGACGTTGCTCTTCATCATGAAGACTTTATAAGACATTATCAACTGTAAGTGTGGGTGGAGTTAACTAAATAATTTAATTCTTATTTTTGTCTCAATAAGACAAAATTGAGTGACAGTTTTTGAGTTAGGTGTTTTTCAGTTTGTGTACTTTGCTTTGCAAGAAAACAAATAAATGAAGGATCATAGAGATTAAATAAAGAATGTATAAAACTGTTAACTCCCTGAATTCAGTAAAGTTTCAACTTAACCCAAAATGTCACCGGCTTTTAAAATTAGAAGAGATATGGGTGTAAAAAGAGACAGTGTGGACATGCTCAGACAGTCATTGTGTGATTGTAATGTGTGTGTGTGTGTGTGTGTGTGTGTGTGTGTGTGTGTGTGTGTGTGTGTGTGTGTGTATTTTGTTTTTTGTTCAGGCAGGGAGGTTCCGGAGCTGTGGGAGGTTGACTCCATCATCCCACTCTTCAACCAGACCATCGTGGAAGGACCACACAGAGGTTTGTTCACCATCCCTCACACACACAGACACACACACACACACACACACACACACACACACACACACACACACACACACACACAAACTGTGAGGTAGCCACCAGGGGGCAGTATTGATGCACGATTAAACTGCTTTTGACTCTCAAATGCAAACAGCGCTACTACAATTTTTGAGGGGAGGGGAGAGACACCTGAGACAATGACCTGTGAAGGGAGGGGAGAGACACCTGAGACAATGACCTGTGAAGGGGTGGCATGAAGATTGTGTGTCAAACCAGCAAATCAAACATCAGATACATATAACTTTTATTTTGGACATGGAGAACGGGGGGGGGGGGGGGGATTAGTGCACAACATAGAAGTTTTGAGCTCTGGGTTTAAGGACGGCGACTGCTTTCTACGTTTATGTTTGATGAACCATCTTCAAATCTTTAAGTTATTGAGCAAAGACATTTTTCTGGGTCTTACTTCCTTAGTTGTGGATAAAAAGATGAATATCTACACGTGTAGTACTTAAAGGAGCAATATATAACTGACACCTAGTGTTTAAAATGGGTACTGCAGTCTAAATTCTAAACATCATAGAGAGCTGTCCCCCCCCCCCCCCTCCTCTCTAGAGTCCATGCTCACTCAGGTCACCATGTGGTGGACTCTGAAGCTTCAGTGTTTATCCAGCTCTGCATGGGTCTGTAAACCTTTCTGTGTTCTAACCTCTCTCCATTTTTCAAAAGCATCTCCAATATTGATCCTAGTTTGAGCACGTTTCTGCTCGTGGAGCTTATTAGAAACATGCAGAGGCTTTTTAGGTCGGGTACAATCACTTCTATCTGAATCACTTCTCTTGACCGCTTCCATCGCTGCAACACCTGTTGACCTGATAACTGCTCTCATATCTGGCAAACCGAGGGGCGTCCAAAACGGACGTGTGTGGGGGGGGGGGGGGGGGTGTCTTTAAACCGTCTACCTTCTCTGGTCCAAACAAATCCAGAGCATTCAGGAGCAGAATCTAAAGTTAGAAGGAGGACATACTGGCTGCTGCATTGTTGTCAGAGAAGCCAGCACTTCAACATGTTTCCTTAATGATCAGATAGTAAGGTCACTTTTTTCATTTCACTCACTACACATCTCACTGATTGGACCTTTAACAGAGAATAAAGTAAGGAAATCATATGAAAATAAACTATGCTTTTAAAAAATAACTTAACCCTGTTTGTTAGAATGTAAGTTTGATGTGTTCGCTCCTTTTGTTGCTTTTCGATAAAGTTTCTTCATCTTTTAGGTAACGTCTCCTCCATCAGACTCCCCGTGGGTGAGTAATCCAGCGTCATTCAATTCAAGCATCTGTTGTCATCTTGGATAAAAACTCGAGAGCCGTTTAATTCTTGTGTCCAATCATCTATTTAAAAACCTCAGAATGGAGCCAACTGCCCACGAATCTGAGTCACGTCTCTCCATCTGGGATGAGCTCCATGTTAACCAGCAGAGTCCATTCGACGGCACATGGTGAGTGTCTGCAGGAGGCCCGTGTGCATGTCTGGTTCACTTTACCCCAGATTTAGCTCATTGTGTTTAATGATGATTCCTGCACACAAGGATTAAGTTATCATATCACACAAGGGTACTTTTAGAAGTTTATCGCGCCTGGTGTCGAGCTAAAGTCACCTGACTCCAGATCAAGTATCATAAGAGATGTAAACAAACTTAGAGCTCACACGGTACAGGTGAAATCAGAACGTAAATACTTAGATCTATTGGTATCTCAGATGTCTCTTATGCACAAACACCATCTGCATCACCGATGAACTCAAGCTAACTAGCAGCTAAATCAGAACAAATATACAGAGGGCCAAAGATATTTCCTGCCGACGTTTCTTTCATGATCGGAGGGGGAAGACAGATGAAACAGGCATGCCCGCTGTTGCCATGGTGATTTCGGATGTTTTCTTTCAGTTTGTAAAGGCACAATCAGGAAAAAATTATTCCCTGAACTCAGGGAATCAGCTCGTGGTTCTGCTTTCACTGAACGAGTGTGTGAATTCATACGAACAAAATATCAAACATGTCAGATCGATCGGAAGCAGCTGATCGGACCGTGATCGGACCGTGATCGGACCGTGATCGTCTACGTGCGTGAATGAACGCTGCACTACCAATGATGTGCTGAAACTACTCAAAAATCGTGTCTCAATCGGCATGAAATGCTTAGTGTTAGACCCCAAAAAAGTCCCAAAAGAATAAAGGCAGAAGATTACATGTTGTGTTTTTTTTTCTCCTTGTCTGTTTGGTTCTTTAGTTTCAGCTCCTACAGTGGAGGAAACTGCCGAAACATCTCCACAACCTGCAACCATCGAGCCCCAACGTCAGACTACAGCCGACAGACCTGAGACAACAACACAGACAACGACACAAACAACGGCACAAACAACGGCACAAACAACGCCACAAACAACGACACAGACGACACAAAGAGCAACCACACAGGAAGTAACGACACACGCAGCGGTGAAGGCACAAACTATGGATACAGAAAAATCTACATTCATGACAATGTTACAACCAGTTACAACCCGACCGGTTACCACGGCAACTGCTGCTTCTACAACAACAACTCCGACACAAACGTCCACAGCATCAACTGACGGAACAACGTCCTCACCAGGAATTATTCCGACCCCGCTGACTCAAAGTAGGACAACCCGGTACCGGACTTCCACTGCTTCTCCAACCAGGCTTACACCCGTCCAACACACAGAGGGACCCGTACTGGCAGAAAGGACTACAGAACCTCTTAGCAAGAGAACTACAATACCCAGCAAGACAGTGGAAACAGAAAAACCAGGTAAAAATCTAAAAACACACATCTAAAAAATACTATTTTCACATGAAAGAGGTTCTGATTCGTCCTCTGAATCCAACGACTGAAATATATAAATCTCAATTGGTGTGGGCGGGGTCAGGGATATGTCAATAGAGGCATAATAGGCCACGCCCACACAGACTTGAGAACTTGTCTAGACTACAAAATTAGTTTTTTTCTGAACAGTTTCCTGAAAGTCTGCGCTAAGATTACTTATTGTGCCATCTTTATTTGGTGGGGACATTGTTTATGTGCTCAGCTCTCCAGCAGGCTAAATAACAATCAATGACCTTGAACGTGTCGTCGTTCAAGAGACGTGTAACCCAGGTCTTAGTATCTATGACAAATAAACGCGTTAACTGCTGCTCTGCTCCGCCGTGCAGGAACACTTTGACTCTGACTGCTGACCAAAACAAATGTAATAACATCACATCCACTCACTGTCCCTTCTGCACACAGCAGAGACAGATACAGCCTGTGTGTGTGTGTGTGTGTGTCTGAGACTATAGGAAACAGACAGCAAAAGAGAGAGAGAGAGAGAGTGCGACATGCAGGAGGCAAAGATAGCAACCATGGAAACACAGAAGCAGCTCGCCGTTGTTTGAAAGCTTTGATGGTTTTAAGCTGCAACGGTTAAAACACAAATTAAGACCAAATATTCAGCGTAGATCCGAGAGCTGGTCGGGAGGAAAACCAGATATCTGTCGGTGATTAAGCAGAAAAAAGGAGAGGGTTACATTCACAATCTTAAATGATGTAAACGTCAGGAATTTAGTTTGATGTTAGAGAAAGAAATGCTGTGAGACTTTAGTCGGACAACTTATATAAATATTTATAACAAGCAGAATATAGTCTGTGTTTGGTGTCTAGGCTCTGACCTCATCACTCATCGCAGATTTATGTAACATGCAGAAGTTTGAGGAGTGATGGGATGGTATCTTAAACCCCCCAGTCGGAGGGGGTGGAGGTGTGGCTGAGCGAGAGGGCAGAGTGTTGATGATGACCAAGCAGCAACCTCCAGAGTTTTAAAAATTAAGCTGATGCAGAAATGCAAAAATCATGCAGTTCCTGGAGTGTCCACTAGAGGCTGGCTGCAGAAGCACAGGAAGTCACATACACACCCATTCTAAAAAGCCTGTTTTTACAGCAGAGATTAACATGTTTACAGCCTGGTTCAAAAAAACAAATAGGTGTGATTAGCTCATGTCTCGATGGACACACACTGTACGGGGGGTGAATGTTTTGATGACTCATCAGTTTTGATTTGATGAAGGATAAGAGTTATTCACAATAAGGCGTGTAGCTGACCTGATTGACAGGTGGGCGCGGTGTAACGGTTTGTCAGGAGGTTTAAAACCCGCCTCAGCTCCAGCTCTCAGCCTGTCGTTAGGTTGACTGAAAGTTAGACTGAGACAGCATTTCCAGCATGGAGACCGCCATCGATGGGACTCCAGCGCCCCCTGCAGGAACAGACGGGTGACACCACTCAGGCTTCAAACATTCATATTTACAGTCTCTGATAATTGAGCATGTCGAGTGTGAAATTGGTGCAGCTCAATTTGTCTGTCTGAACTCGCGGGTGTCGACTCATAAATTCCTTTATTCACAAAAGTGAAATTTAAAGACTTTATTCTTAGACAAACAACAGACAATTTGGCATAAGTTGTGATTTTTCTACGTTTACCTTCTACAACCGAGTTCAAATCCAACCTTGGCCCTTTTCTGCATGTCATCTCCAGCTCTCTTGTCCATGTCCTGCCTCTCTTCAGCTGTCCCTAAAAATCTATCATCTTGCATATCTGCTCTGTTCAAGAATAATCCAAAAGACTCCTTCACACAGGCAGAATCCAAAGAAAGTACTGGAGCAGACGAGTCACAAACTGTGGTACCATTAGTGATGTGTGAAGGAGTCCTTTGAATTATCTTTGACGTCTACGGAGCACCGACCTCCGTCTGTGGAGGTGTTGAAGCACCAGAGTCATCCTCCTACATCTCTGCTCACTTCCCTGCAGAAACACTAGATGGCAGTAACACACCAGTGTACAGAAACAGCAGCTGCTCCCCCTCCTCAGATCTGCCTAGCAACAAACAGAAGGCCGGAGCATCCTGTGCAATTTGTCAACGAGTCATTAGTGTGCAGAAAATGTAACGTTTGATGCCCAGCTGCACATCTGTGCACTCTGCCACAAACACCACAGAAGAAGAGATTTTAAATCTGAGAGACCACCACTGATACTTCTATCGTCTGAACCTTGAGAGGTCTAGGCTCTACATTTTCTATCTCTGAAGAAGACGAGATAACAGCTGATTTAGTGGTTCTGCTGAAATACATTTTTTCATATTCTCCAGTTTTAAATCCTTTTGAATGTGACCTGATGATGACTTTGTTTCTTATCCTCGTTTCCCATCCACACGGGGATTTATCGCGTGTGAAAACTCATTTAAAAACCACTAATGAGATTCAAAACTCATTTTCAGTTGTTCTGAAAAGGGCGTCTTAGTGTAATCATGCTGAATTAATTCTAATGAAGCATTAAAAAAAAACTTTTAAGATTTCCAAGCAGGCATCAAAAGTATGATTTCTCTGAATGTGAGGACAATAAAGAACACAAAATGATTAAATAAGTGTGTGTCTGTAATGATTAAATAAGTGTGTGTCTGTAATTACAACTCTCATTTGAATATGTATGTTTATGGTAATTAGGAGCCTGTGTACCTGCAGAGCATTAGTAATAATTAGAATACATCAGCACCAGAGGTTAAGAGAACATGAAGAATCAGAGCGAGGAGGATTCATTTTGTACTTAACAATTCTAAATCACCACTTTGTGTTCTTACATGTTGATTATGACGTGTTGCATGCTAACGTCCCTGTGAATAGACAACGTGTTTAAGCTAGCAGGTTAGAACATAGCTGGTCTGTGACTGACGTGATGTCTCACTCTGTCTGTTGAGAGGTTGTCCCTGGAGACGGCCGGATCGGACGGACGCCTCGGCCTCCTTGGGCAGCACGACGACCGTCAGCGCTCACAAGCTGCAGCCCTGCGTCTTCGAGCTCTGCAAGTTCTTCTCTCAGTGTCTCTGCAGACCGTTCAGCCACAAGACGCGCATGAAAAGGTGTGACGCATTACACTTCACTGCAGTGTGGTTTTTAACTCGACTGTGTAGATCCAAACAGCACGAGCGGAGAGAAACGATCATATTTACGCTGTGGTCATTTTCCTGAGACGCCACGCTCGAGTTGGGAAGCATGTCTCACTGCTTTGTCTCAGGCTGTAAAAGTTCAGAATCTGTAATTAATTCACGGCTTCCCGATCGATCAGAAACTACAAACACAGCGGATACTGAACATCTGGAGAGACATCTGGCCATATTTCAAGTTAAAGGCAGAATATGCGATTTGATCCAGCAGATGTCGCCCTTGAGCACCAGCATGAAACCAAAACAACTTGCGCTGCATTGTTGTGTTAGCATGCTAATGCTAGCGATCTTTATTATGCTCGTATCTTCACACTGCATGTAAATTTACCTGAAATGAGCGTGATCTAGAAACACAGTTAAGCAGTGAGTACAGTATGTTATTCTTCTTTTCTCTAGTCCCTCAATTAAACAACTTTTATACGCGAGGGGAGGAGTCAGCCGGCCGTCCTGCCGATGTAAACAAACTGAAGATAGGACTCTGAAAACTCTGAAAACATCACAGACAGTGGGACTCGGGTGTTACACCCATTGTAGACAGTCATGACTCACAGAGTTATTTTCAGAGGATATTTTTGATTTCTGCTACATTTAAGTGTGAAAAATCCTTTAAAAAGATAAACACTGCTAGCGTTTAGAGGTTGACTTCAAGCATCCTGACTCTTGATTGTTGGGGTATCGATGAAGCAGGATTGTGTCCTGTGAACTTCAGCCGTTGACATAAGTCTTCCTGTTTCACAGATACTGTGACGACAGCCACCTCTGGTATGAAAAACACACGTCGGAGGTGTGCCGGCGGGTCAGGAGAGTCTCCTTCTCCAGAAGTAAGTGACTGCAGAGAAAGCAGCGATAGGTAGGAGCTTAGCGTCCTTGAAAACTCAGTCGGTACAAATCCTCATCACTTGCAGGACTCTGCTTCTTCTCACCCCTAAATTCCACCAGATGCATGTTTTGTCCTTCTTCACTCCATTATGGCAGCAGAGCCATATATATTCAATGTGTGTGCTTCCACTGGCGGCACTGCGATCCATCTCAGCTCCATCAGTCCAGAGTCTTCTGCAGCTGATACGCAAGGCTTCTATTTCTGCTGAATGCCTGAGCACGTGGCATCAATTTACCACAGAGCAGATTGAGCGTGACAGGAAGTCAGACACCGATACAACTTTAAAACATCCGGTTTACTTTCAGACTAATACACTCCGTTTTCACGCCTGGTTCCTATAATAAGAAACATGTGGCGCAGTTACTGCCAACTCTCAACATGATGGTCATTTTTCACTCTGACTGTATGCGGCTGTTTGTGAATCAGACATCTTTTTTATTCTTAAAAAGGAGCACATTTTTACCTTAATGACAGCATTGAGGCTCCTTTACAGCGCCAACGCATAGATGCGTTTTACTTTTGCGGCGCAGTTAGGGATGCGATTAACCCTTTGTGTGTTCTTTGAGAATTAGACGGTGTCTTTTTGAGTCATTTGCACAAATTAAGCAGGCAATACTTTTGTGAATCGGGCCAAAAGTGCATTAGGAAATGTTGCCAGATGATGGAGCTTTTGTTCATGGACTCACACAAAATGTAAATCACAGTTTCATTGATATTGTATCAATAGTTTTGGAGATATTCTTCAAACTAACAGAGAAGCAAAGGAGGGCAGGAAACCACCAACATGCTGATTTGTGGCTCAATTCTTTGAGAATAAAAAAAAAAAAGAGATGTCTTTACTTTGAGGTGGACGTCATGTTGGTTCTGTTCGAACGCGGTCGTTCATGTGTTAATCTGAAATAATTGGAGAGCACGTTTCATCCTTCACCTGTACAGACGGGGACGTGTCAGCCATGTTTCTGCGGCTCGGTATCAGAGCTCATTAGAGCTGCAGCTCTGCAGGAGCCTCTGAGCCGTGACCACCAAATCCTCCTGAGCTAATGAGGCTCAAGAGGTCGGAGCGGGCCTCCACCTCTACCAGCCGTTCACACGTCCCATCATGCAGCGCTACGATATCCTACCTGTCCTTCCTCCCGCTCTAATTAGCTCTCAGTGTGTATCGTTAAACTCGGTTTTAGATGCATTTGATTTGAAATCGACTTAAAATGGAAGCCAGCGAGACAAAAACGTCCCATCAGACATCATGTACCTTATCATGGCTGCAGGAAGACGTACTCAAAGAGGACAATGTGGCTTTTTATCAGAGTCTGATTCATCATTTTAGGGTGATTTTCACATCTGTAGTTGCAGAAAAGTAACATCCAACATGTCTTTGGTTTATTTCATTCCTTTGATTTCAGACAATCCCTCTACTATAAAACGTCTAGATGTTTTTAAAATGTGTTTGAAAGACGAGCATCAAACCCCCGTCAGCTGACTGTGTGAGTGTCTCTGGTGTCCGTTACCTGACTGTTGCCCCCCTCCTCCCTCCTCAGATCTGAAACAGAGATGCCTGATGAAGATGTGCAATAAACTGTGACCAGAGAGGAAGGGGGGGGGGGGGGGGACACAAAGAGCTGTTCATCATCACAAGAAGAGACTGAAACCACAAACCGCAGCAGAAGTTGGACCAGCAGCTCCCGCAGAACGTGTCGGCTGATTTCAACATTTGGACCAGCACACTACATGTTATCTATATCTCTAATGTCAACACTGGTTGCAAAAATGTTTTTTGGGCCAGAAAACAAAAGCTGACCATCAACATCTGGAGGCTGAATCTGCAAAAATGTTCCTCCAGGACCATTTTCAAAAGTCACACTTATCTTTGTTTTTCTCTGACTACTTTAAACTTTAAACTTTTAAAAAACTGTAAAGCCATTTTGAAACTGTGTCTTTGTCAATAAAACTCTGGCTGCTCCCGGTGAATCTTTCTGATGCTTCCTTTACAAACAGGGTGACTGATATGGCAGATATGTGACAATGACAGGACGACAAAGGGCCAGTAGACTTTTGGTCCACAAACTCGTAGATCTCGATCTCGTACTCTCCATGTTGAGACCTTTGTGTTCCCGGCTTTCTTCTGTAAATGTTTGCTGTTCGACGTCCGGGTCAAAGCCCAGTGTGTGAATCGTTGAGCATGCTCAGAACGACTAGGCCAGTTTTTTGGGGTCTGATTGATTGTGATTGTGTATAAATGCACGAGTGAATGAACCCCCAACAGGGTTAACTACAGTAGGTGTGTTAGTCTGACTTTGAAAAATGACTTTGTAAATTCCACTTTGTACGATTTCAGTCTGACTCAGATGTTTACATGAATTTGAAAAGTCCAGTTGTAGACAATAAATCCACTTTTTTAACACGATGTAAACGTACTGCGTCACACAAACAGGAACTTCAAGTCTTCTGGTAAATGTTCTCAAAGATTAATGGCAGCTATTTGCAGCTTCTGGCTGTTGAAATCCACTTCAGAGCCTGTTTCTACCAGAGAGAACGTTTGCAGCAGGCGGCCACCTGGAGAAGCGATGCAACACCCAGCATCCTTATTTTCCTGTGCTGTTGCTCTGAACTCTTCTACTTGAATATCTTTCAACTTTTCAGAAGAGTGCTTTTGAGTGTCCCCGACCCTCTTTTTCAAAATAAGTGATATTCCCCACATTTTTGTCTCTCTCACTCCGAGTCTGATCGGAGCCGTGATAGCAGACGAAGCAGGAGGGGAGAGCACCGTTTGATGCTCATAGTGAGGAGAACTCAACGGAGCAGTGCAGGTCAAACAGCTGAGACGCATGTGTAGCACTTTTATTCTCAGCACACAATCAAGGCTTCATCCAGGCTCTACAAGACGCACAGCCAGCACTTTTCTGACCTTAAATCCTAAGACCCAGGTCCTAAGTCTTTAAGATCCCACCGATAAGAACAGGGCATAGGATTTTAAAATATTGGAACATTTCCGTCCCTTCCTAATGACTTGAAGTTGCTTTCTTGTCATTTCACATAAACTCCTTTTTAAGGCAGAAAAAATAAAAAAATCAACAGATACTTTTTTTCTGAAAGAGTTCTATAATGAGGCTGTTTCTGTAATTGTATCCCCTCCTGTCTCTAACGTGACATTAGACATAAACATGTGTACCGTCCTCCCCCCACAGATGCACCTGTCCCTCACAAAGCCCCACTATCAGAGCCCTCGTTATTAACCCCCCCCCCCCCGCTCCGCTGACCCTCCTCTCCCTGCAGGAAGTCATTGATCTGAAATCCTCCGAGGATCAGATAATACCAGGTCGACCCGCTGGGGTCACAGGTCCAGCCCCCTGCTGGACAAAGACCTCTCTGTGGGTCCCCCCCCCTTGTCAGAACTCCACCTCTGTTAAAGCCTTGTATACCTGCACAGGAAACAAACCGTGATAAGCTGCTGCTCAGGTGTCACCTCATAGCCAATCAGACTGAAGGAGCTAAAGGTGCCCCCCCCCACCCCCCCACCCCCGCCTCCTCAGGTGGGACTGATAAACTCAGTTAGTGAAGCTGAGAGTTTAAACATCACTGCTAAAGACTTCCAGCGTCCATGAAGTTCCATGAAGAAACCAAGAACCCCAGAGACCCCAGGACACAGATAAGGTAAGACCACCCTCACTGATTCAACATCACCGGACCTGATAAACTCCTGAAACACGCACTGGGCTTGTAGAACAGTCATGATGCGTTTAAAGCCACAGGTGGTCCGAGCTTCTTGAAGCCATCACAGACGTTAAAACAGCGAGCAGAGAAGGTCGTCTGTCTCGTTTTGTCGCTGCAGTAATGACGGGGGGGGGGGGGTAACACAGCTGTGACATTTTCAGTTCCCTCTAATGAGCATGATCAAGTCTTTTTATTGGCTGTAAGGTCGCAGCATCACCTGGGGGGGGGGGGGGGGGGGGGGGGGGGGGGTTCTTTGATGTAAGTGACAGATTTAGGGGCTAAGCTCTTGAAAAAAATAACGTGAAGCTCACTTTTACAATCTGTCCTGATTTATTATAAAACACTCGTTCTTTATATTACTCAGTCACTGCACTCAGCATCACGCTGAGACGCTGGATTTCTTTGAGTGCAAAAACACATGGTGAATATTTTACACTGTTTCTGTAAAATGTTATCGTGTTCAAAGTTTGAATTACTCCCTCTTAGATTTGGAAAGTTCATAAAATGTTACATTAAATTATAGACCTACTTTAAAAAAAGAAAAAAAGGAGTAGAGCTTTTCCTGTTGCAAGTTGTGCAACAGTCAGCCATAGTGCCTTTCTCCAAAAACTCCCTACACCCTCTCCCCTCTCTTAAGCCTCGTCCAAACGTAAGCGGGTGGCCTTTCAGAGGAAAACTACATTTTAGGTCACTGAAAACGCACCATTTGGAAAACTCCTTCCAGGGGGAAGACTTTCAGAAAAAAATGTCAATAGTTCATCGTGATTAATGGCATTACAAATGAAAATTGTCAGATTTTTGTTCAGTCTTAAAGTCAGGGTTGGTCATTTCCTCCTGATCCACTTTTTAAGATTTTGGTGTAAGTTGTCTTTAGGTCCTGACAGACATTAATAACTCAGGTTCTCTGAAAAAGGAACAAAGAAAATCCATCATCTGTAGCAGTTTGTAAGTCTGTAAAAACTTTGACCAATGTCTGCCACGAGGTACCAATCTGATGAACCAATCACACGCCTCCCTGTCTCCCTTAGCTCACACTCCGATGACTTTAGGAGTTTAAACTGTGAGTTTACTGAATGAGACATGAGACGACGTAGTTTCTACACAATGACAGAGATGAGCTGAGGTCCACTTCTGGAGGGACGGCGCTTGTGCATGTAGGTGAGGGGCGTGGCTTATGAGGGAGCACAGAGGGGAGGGGGTGCAGACGGGGCACTGAGGGAATGCTACTACTTTCAAAATCATGCTAGTTTTAGGAAATTACCAACCCCGCCTTTAAGCACAGAAACAGGAAGTGGTTAGGGATCCCAAAGTGAGGTCAAACAACTGAAAGGAACGGTAACAAAGGTCAATGTGTGATGTCATAAGGTCAATGTGTGATGTCATAAGGTCAATGTGTGATGTCATAATGTCAATGTGTGATGTCATAAGGTCAATGTGTGATGTCATATGGTCAATGTGTGATGTCATATGGTCAAAGTGTGATGTCATATGGTCAATGTGTGATGTCATATGGTCAATGTGTGATGTCATAAGGACAATGTGTGATGTCATCAGGTCAATGTGTGATGTCATCAGGTCAATGTGTGATGTCATATGGTCAGTGTGTGATGTCATCAGGTCAATGTGTGATGTCATAATGTCAATGTGTGATGTCATATGGTCAATGTGTGATGTCATAATGTCAATGTGTGATGTCATAAGGTCAATGTGTGATGTCATATGGTCAGTGTGTGATGTCATAAGGTCAGTGTATGATGTCATAAGGTCAATGTGTGATGTCATATGGTCAGTGTGTGATGTCATCAGGTCAATGTGTGATGTCATAAGGTCAATGTGTGATGTCATCAGGTCAATGTGTGATGTCATCAGGTCAATGTGTGATGTCATAAGGTCAATGTGTGATGTCATCAGGTCAATGTGTGATGTCATAAGGTCAATGTGTGATGTCATCAGGTGGATATTACTGTCTGAGAGTTTGTTAAAGTGAAATGAGACATTCAAAGATGCAGCAGTGTTCTTCTTTTACATCACTGAGACTACAGGGAGACACTGAGGACGAGTATCTACGGAGAGACTGAAGGGACAAACAGGAGATTAATCGAGATTAAAGAAAATGAATGCATTCATTTTGGACCAAAACATGAAGGATTCTCTCTCTCTGTTTTTTTTTTCTTCCAGGAACGAGTCATGTTTCTGATTTGGGTTTTCTTGCTTTCTGCTGCTCCACATGGTGAGTTAACCCTCTCACTGCCAACGTGCAAAACGCAGCGTGCATGGACACAAGTGCCGGACAGTGTGTGGGGAAAAAAATAAAACTTTTTTTCAGACCTTTCTGTTGGTGGAAGGTGGAACATTTAGTCCAGCATCTCACAGCCATCCTGTCCGTGTGCTATGTGGTGTTTTCTGACGTTGCATGATGAAGGTTCCGTCATGTGTTAAATGTTCACTTCATCACTGTCGTAATAATGACTCGTCTCCGTCTCTCTTTGTCTTCAGCTCTGTCGTCCGGCTCCGTCCTCTGCAGAGAGCCAGAGGCCAGCGACCCGAGCGCAGAGCACATGATCGGTGAGGACGATAACTGTCTCATGACTCATGTTAATTTTATAAACTGGGGTCATTGGTCTGAGTTTTAAAGATCAGTGACTCATGTGATAATGTGACGTTTAATTGAGGCCCGTGGGGAACAAAGCGTTTTACTCAAAGGTCAAAGTGCTGAAGGGGTTCAATGTCTCCACTGACATGTAACACTTCATATCCGCACCAATCATCATTTTATTTATTTATTTTTAATATCTGAATGTCATGCCGGAGCTATGGGGGGTTAAAGCGCCGTTTTAGAAATAATAAAAAATCTGAATCTGAGGATGTTTGTCCTTTAAGGGCTTCGGTAGAATATCTGACTCTTTGTTTTCCCTACCATCATTCTGCAGTTTTCATGCCGGCTGACTTTTTTGTTTTTGCCGTCTCGTGATGTTGTTGACATCGAGGTCGACTGATCCACAAGCTGAGATTTTCTGGGACACCTTTAGTCCTAATCAGATCTGTGGGTACATCTGGCATGTGGAGCGCTGTGGCCTAAATCATTTTCTGGCCCCGTGCGCTCCTCGGGACTCGTGTCACCGGAACCCACCAACCGGATTATCTATGATTAAATCACGCTGCTCTCCACCTGCGCGGCGGGGAAATGGAGTTGGAGGACGACGAGCTGAATCGCCTTGGTTCTGTTCCTCTCACTTCCTCGGTGTGTTTATTCTCATCTCTCGTCTTGTTTCTCCGCTCTGCACACAGATTGTCTCGGCCTGCGCTTCACCTGGCTCCACTCCGTCTTTGATAACTTCCCCTCGTTCCTTCGTTTCGCTCTGAAGCTCCGCTGTGCGACGGGGCTCTGTCCTCGCGATCTGGAAGATTACGGCTGCTCCTGTCGATATGTGGCTGCCGGGAACCCCGTGGACGCTCTGGATGTGTGAGTAAAGGCCCCAAACCGCGGCAGGAAGCAGCTGCTAAATTTAAAGTACAGCATGGTGGCTTAATCGAATCAGAGGCCTGAGGCGGGCGTGTGCAAAGGCGGGCTGGAAGAGTCTGAAATGAGCAGAAAGAGTTTTGATAAGCAGCCTTTAAGAGAGGCTTCCAGAAATTGGAAAGTGGCGGCCATGATGAACAAGCCCTCCCATCCATCCCCCTGAAGATAATGTATTTATTTAGAGAATAAAGATTTGATTCATTGACAGCTGACCGACAAAGGAAGCAGCAAATCTATTTTTTTTACCTTCTTTCAGCTGAGCTCGAATGGTTTGCCAGGTTTTTACCCGACCTAAAAAGCCTCTGCATGTTTCTAATAAGCTCCACGAGCAGAAACGTGCTCAAACTAGGATCAATATTGGAGATGCTTTTGAAAAATGGAGAGAGGTTAGAACACAGAAAGGTTTACAGACCCATGCAGAGCTGGATAAACACTGAAGCTTCAGAGTCCACCACATGGTGACCTGAGTGAGCATGGACTCTAGAGAGGAGGGGGGGGGGGGGGAGACAGCTCTCTATGATGTTTAGAATTTAGACTGCAGTATCCATTTTAAACACTAGGTGTCAGAGTTACATACTGCTCCTTTAAAGTCAAATAGACCTTAAAGCAGAGGAGGATTTAGGGCGGGGCTACCTGTGATTGACAAGTTGCTTCCATGTTGACCTTAAATATGTTGTTTGGTTGTACTCAGAGACTCTCTGAGGAGACGGATGATTATTTTATCAGTAAGTGCTTCTTCTTTAAAGTCTGTTTGTCAAGGATAAATATGAGCATCCCGATCGAAACAGAAAAACATACACTTAACTTTTCTGCTTAATTTTCATTGTTTCTGCTGGATCAAGTAAAAAGTATCTCCTTAACTCTCTCTGTTTTGTTCTTCTCTGTAGCTGCTGTGGGACTCACAGAATGTGTTACCAGAACACTGCCCCCTGCAGGCAGGAGCTGCCTCTCCTCCCGAACAACCTCACCTGTTCAGCAGCAAACAGCAGCTGTGGTAAGATTCACACGTCAGAGGAACACTTTCGTTTTTTCTTGCTGAGGATAAAACCAGTACCGCTATTTTATCTTTAGAAATATGAAGCACCAACCCGTACGAGGAAATCAGTGCACCCGACTAAGCTCTCTTTGGATGATTTGAAGCAGATGTTGAATGACTTGGAGGTTGACACATCTAGCGGTCGATGTTCCCCCTGATATATTTATGATTGTGGACGATCTTGACAAATATTGGCTGGTGAATCTTATTTAATTTTATGTCTTTTTAAATGTTGTGTTTCTCTTGTATCTGTATGTTTGGCAAACTTACCCTGTTACCCGTGCAGCCACTCTTGAAATAAATATTTTTTTATCTCAAAGGTTTTTTCTCCTGGTTTCATAAAGGTTTATTTATCTCTCATCCAAAAAGAATGTGCATTTCTTAAAAACTGGAGCTCTTTCTTTAAGTAAATAATTGATAAATGTGTCGACGCAGCTCGATGAAACATCAAAGTTTGATCAGAAGAAATAAAAAGCTTTGTGGCCTTGCTTTTTGTCCAGGAGATGTTGGTGATTGGTGTCAGCAGAGGTTTTGTGAATGTGACCAGGCGGCCATCGACTGCATGACGCTGAGCTCGTTCAACTCCACCCTGAGAGGCGTCGCCGAGTCGTCCTGCTCTGCGTCAAACGTCACAGGTAGATTCATCAGAGGAGACCCGTGTGCTTTTGTTGTTCTCGACTTCATATCTTCCAAATATCAACTATGCAGTGACTGTGACTTGAGTCGCTGTGTTTGTTGCAATCACTCTTAAGGGTGCACTATTTTATCGTTTTCAAGGACGTTCTCGTTTTTAAATTTCAACGTCTGCCGAGGCTTTTCAATCCGCTCAAAAATGTCCGGACTTTTGAGAGTTCATCCAACGCTGACAATCTTCTGTTGGCCTGCAACGTTTTGTAAAAAGCATTTTGTGATATTTTGAGGAGCTGAATCTGTGGAAATGGTCGAGACATTGTCAGGGTTTTTATGTTCAACAAGTCAGTTTTAGTTAGTTTATTTTGGTTTCCTCCTTAGTGACAGTTAGATCATCATCACACCTTCTTATCATCTTCGTTCTTTGTTTCAGATCTTCTAAGCAGCTCCTTCAACACCAGCGAGGTCTTCATAGAGACAGGTCAGTCACACCCCCCCCTCTTTCCTCGTCCCCTCTCTCATCTCTCCTATCCCCTTGTCCCGTCTTTCCTCGTCCCCTCTCCCATCTCTCCTATCCCCTTGTCACCTCTCTCCTCTCCCCTTGTCTCCTCTCCCCTCTCCCCTTGTCCCCCTCTCTCCTCTCTTCTGTCCCCTCTCTCCTGTCCCCTTGTCCCCTCTCTCATCTCTCATCTCTCCTCATCTCCTCTCTCCTCTCTCCTGTCCCCTCTCTCCTCGTCTCCTCTCTCCTCTCCCCTGTCCCCTCTCTCCTCGTCTCCTCTCTCCTCTCCCCTGTCCCCTCTCTCCTCTCCCCTCTCCCCTTGTCCCCTCTCTCCTCTCTCCTCTCCCCTCTCTCCTCATCTCCTCTCTCCTCTCTCCTCTCCCCTCTGTCCTATTCCCTTGTCCCCTCTCTCCTCTCCCCTCTCTCCCTGTCCCCTCTCTCCTCGTCTCCTGATCTAAATTTAAGAGATTGGATGAGTGACGTCAGCAAACATCAGCCGATCGATTCGCGTCGAGTCAGGGACCTTTTAGGACGAAACGACTGAGAAGTCCGCGTCAGCTTTCTCCAGACGCCGCGTCACTCGCTTTCTGAGTGGGTCAGCGTTGTTGTATTTGAGGTAGCGATCGATCGGGTGGAAAGGCACGAGGCTGATTCACACCTCTGTGGCTCTCAGCCAATTAAAACTATGACCTTCTGGCGTTTAATCCTGCAGCTTTCAGCCCACACATAAAGGAGAGCAGAGAGCACCTTTGATCCAAATATAGCAGCTCAGTCCCAGCAGGAGAAGTTTTATGTGTTCAAGTGCAAAAGTTAACTTCAGAGGGAAAGCGTGTGAAGCTCGTCGGAGGAGAGTTTTCAGATAACGGCGTCCTGCAGCCTCCTCTGTTCCAACTTTAGATCAAATTGAACCAGATGAAAAGAATCTCTAACTGGCAACAGAGCGATATATCGCTGTCCTATAATCTTGTATAAAATAATCTGAGATATAAACTGTGACAGCTCGATGTGGTACGTTCATTGATGACATCACTGCATGTAAAAATCAGGGCTCTTTAAAAAGTCTAGACATCATTACAGAGCCTTAAAACCTCCTACCTTCTCTGGGCCAAACAAATCCAGAGCATTCAGGAGCAGAATCTAAAGTTAGAAGGAGGACATACTGGCTGCTGCATTGTTGTCAGAGAAGCCAGCACTTCAACATGTTTCCTTAATGATCAGATAGTAAGATACCTTTATCATTTCATTTAGTTTTCTGTGTATATTTATATATGTAGAGAGATAATCTGTGTTCATCCTTCACAGCGTCTGTCGGTCTGATCCTCGTCCTTCTTCTTTCCAGATCTTCTCTCAGCAGGAAACGACTCGGTGAGCCAGCAGCTCTTCAACTCGTCCCTCCTGTCGGCAGGTAAAAGCCCCGTTTGTGCTCGGGTTCACTTTTTAAAAAAGCTTTCAGTTCACACTCGGCACATCACCGCGTCTCAAGATCAGGGAGGAAGTGGAATGTAAATCCAGACGTGGGAGTCGTATGACGTAAGAGTCCTTGAAACAGGAGTCAGAGTGAGAATGAGTAAGAATAAAAGACCTCCTTCCTTCTCTGTGTACAGAACGTCAGCGGGATAAACAGACTCACAGATAAATGCCAGGATGTTTTCTGACTGTTATAAAGACGTTTATATAACCCACTGTTATTCTGACACATTCATTCTCAGGGCTTCCTTTACTCTGAGCTCACAGAGTATCGACTTTTCTCAGCGCTGAAAGAATTATCATTTACCATTTCCTGTTTCACTGTGACTGTTTATTCCCCTTTTTCTCAGGTGTTTAATTAAAGGGTTATTCCCCCTGTATGTAAGAATTATAGAAACAGTTTTCATAGAGAAACTTTTGATCCAATTTTAGCCCAGGAACAGCCCTCTTTCCCCGGCCAGACCTCCTTAAGAAATAAAGTCATTTTACCTTCTAAATCTGGGACTTGCTGGTCTAGTTTTTTAGTTTATTCAGTTAATTCTGTATTTTTAAGATATTTTGGGTCTAAAGTGCCTTTATTAGATAGCACAGCTGAAGAGAGAGTCAGGAAGTAATGGGAGGAAAGAGAGTGAGGGACGACATGAAGCAGAGGGCTGAGGTTTAACTTCATTTCAAACCGTTATTTAAGCCTTTAAAACCGTTGAAGTTTCGCTCCATGTCCTATTGTTTACGGTAAAACAACAAAGACAGGTCAGGATGATTCTCAGTAGAAACACTCACACACTGTGGTACAGTGGTTTGAGATCATTGTCTCGATTTGTCCAAGAGAAACAAGAGCGTCCATCTTGAGAGAGTGTTGTAAATTATTCCACGTTTTGGAGCAAAAAAGCTAAATGCGGATTTTCCAAGTTCAGAGAAACAATGCAAGACTTGAAGCAACAGACAATCGGTTTGATCTGAACTGACGGCCACTGTGGCGAGGACTATAACCTCTGTACATGTGGCGCCAAACATAACTGCTTGGCCATCCATCGCCTTGAAATGATCCAACTTTTTAATCACAATTCATCCCGTTAATCACAATTAATCACATATTTAATTTGAAACATTTGAATTGTGATTATTTGACATTTCAAATATGATACTTCCTGTTTGGATACGACCCTAAAATAAGGAATATGTGACTTGTGTCTGTCCTGTCCCGTTACAGCTAAATGAAGGCTTTCTCTTGCTTTGATAACTTTTGAAAATATTTGAGGTAATGTAAGTACTCGACAAAAATAAAAATATACCAAAGGTTTAGTCCATTTTTAAATTAATTTAGATATTTTGGTGTAAAGATTCTCATAAATCTCACATATTGTACATTTAAGATTCAGCCTCCATCGTCTCTGAAACAGTCTGACTGACATACTCACTAAAAAGGCTTGAAAAACGACCTCTGAACAACCCTCCAATCTCAACATGCGGCCCCAAAAAAAACTACTTCCTGCTCTCCAGCTGTGACTCATGCACTTTGATGATTAGAGTGACTCGTTGTGATCTGTTGTTGTGTCTGTCCGGCAGAGATGGACGCGTTAATGACCAGCGGGGCAGATAACCGGAGTGACACAGCAGCCATGGATGGCGACCTCGTCACCCCACCGCCAGGCCCGCCTCCCCCGCTGACGCCCGATGGTACGCTCTCTAATTGGGACGCAGGTCACAGGTTTAACACGGGGACGATCAGAGGGCGACGCCTGGCTGGTTTGAAGACAGATGGGTCTCTTAGAAACTCACACTCATGCAATCTCTACTTCCTGTATGTTTCTGTAAGGTGGTTGAGGGATAATGAACAAAACCTTTATTTGTGACACATAGTCAATTCTGTTATGCTGCTTTTTAAGATTATAATATTTAAATCTACAAGAGCTTTCTTTGGATGAAGGTTATGCACGTGTGAAAGTCCAGGGTGAAATGTTCCTGGTTATTGACATTAAAGAGAACATATTATCCCCATTTTCTACCTTTTAAAACAGTCTCCTGTGGTCTAAATGAACCCATCCCCCATCCTTTAAAGGGGACATATATATATAAATATACAATGCATTTAAAGAGACACACACACACCAAAATGGAGCGTTCTGAGAGAGCTGGTTTATGCAGCTGGTTTCACAAACCTCCTCTGGTGCTTGATTCATGTTATATTTTGACAAAAGCACAGCACACATGTTTCATTTAGACCACAGGGGGACTGTTTGAAAAGGTGGAGGAGGGGGATGATATGTCCTCTTTAAACCAATGCTAGCATGTTAAAGGTCCCATATTATACTTTTTCTGGTTTTATATGCTCTTTAGTATGTTTTCCAAGTGTCCTGTGCATGTTTAGGCACATCTATGTGCAAAAATTCAAAGTCTGC
Source organism: Labrus mixtus (assembly GCF_963584025.1). Lineage (NCBI taxonomy): Eukaryota > Metazoa > Chordata > Actinopteri > Labriformes > Labridae > Labrus > Labrus mixtus. The sequence continues at coordinate 28,864,876 of NC_083619.1, read as the reverse complement.
GGAAACACAGCTTCTCCTACGTCCTCCTGTTAGCTGTAGCATTAGCTGCATGTAACGCTCTGTTCTAGCCCCCCTCGATAAAAATGTGTCAGTGCGGCGTCATTGTCAGTGTGAGATCACTGATCTAAGCCCATTGGCTCGTTGTGGCCCTGCAGCTCATGTTGAAATTTCCGAGAAGCGTGCTGAGCAACTGACCAATAACGACAGAGCGGATCGGCAGACCAATCAGAGCAGACTTGGCCCACGTGGGGTCTAACAGTGTGGGCTCAACAGAGTGCAGCTGACGGACTCAGAGTGGAGAGGGAGCAAGGAGGAGCAGTACATGAAAACAGACACTTTTTTCGAACTTTATCTATTGTGAACGTACAAAAGTAGGTACATAGATTAAATATATGAACCCCAAAAAGGGCAGAATATGGGCTCTTTAACACCCAACATGTTGATTGAAACAGAAGCTAAAGCTGTGCCTGTTGAGCCTCGAAGTACTGCTGGCACAGATCTGTCCTCATTCTTCTTCTGTAATGTTAATGACGTTGTTGATGATCGATGGTTAAGGTGGTTTGTCGTTTCAGAGGAGTTTGAAGAAGGGGAAGGTGGTGCGGAGGAGGTAGAAGAGGAAGAGAAGACTCAGACGAGTTTCATCTCTAAAGGTAAAACAGTTACATTACTCACCCTCTCGTTTCCATCTGTACAGACTTACTAAGGACCCCCCGCCCCAGAAGTATTTCTCTGCCAAACTTGTGTTTTTCCAAGCTGCTCATAATTACATTTGGCTCGAGCTCGAACCGTTCTGCAGCTTCCACAACACCAGAAATAATTTCCCCGCTGTTCGTCTCCTGCTGCTCAGTGACTCACTTGGCTCAGACGTTTCCTGTCGCCGTTTTTATTTGTCACCGCTTTTTCAGAATTGAATGAGGCTTTGACAGAGGAAGCACTCGAGCTGGAGGAGATATATACGGATCAGACAGCCCACAGTCCTCCTGCAGTCAGCCCTGGTGAGGCAATCACTCCAATGATGACATGAATGTACTTCATCTTTATTTTATACACGGGGCAGTTGGTTAAGTTTGTTGCTATACCAATGATACAATAGTGTTCACATAGTCTCTATAACTGAGCAGTGATTCACTTAATGTCCAATTAATGGACACTTTTCTGATTGTTGTCTCATTGGTCGCTCTGAGCCGTCACACAGTTCTCGTTTATTTGACCTTTAAGATAGCAACGATGTTCTGCACAACTTTTACTTCGAAAATAACAGTTTGAAATTTATATTTTTATTCAAGAACATAAAAATCATTGAAAGACAAACTTCCTACAATTGAAATATTACGTTTTCTTTTAGGACCAGTAGCTTGTTGGATGCTTATATGTAACATAAAGACACTAACACGTGTCCCTAGTCTGTCCACAAACCCCCCAACTATGAGAAAAGTCCATCCTCTCCGTCTTCTGCCTGCTCCACTTTTCAGAAAATGCGTGCTCAAACAGGCCGTTTGGAGATTTTCCCTTCATGACATCACAAAGGGCAGTAGCCCCTCCCCCAGGTGTGTGACACTCCCACAGCTAGGTGTTTGTTCTGCCCTCTGAGTCTGCCTTCTGACCGTAAACAATAGGACATGGAGCGAGAAAGACCGAGCCACCCAAGCCCTTCCAGAGAGGGGGCGTGGTCATACACAGCTCATTTACATATTTAAAGGTACAGACACAGAAACAGCCTGTTCTGAGCAGGGCTGAAATAGAGAGGTTTATAGACATGATCAAATACAGGATCAGAGTGGATTTAGAACAAGAAACTTCACACACATGTTTTGAGGAGCTCTGAGACTTATTTAAGAAGAGGAGCATATGTGACCTTTAGGCTGATCCTTATAACAGAACGATTTTGGCTGATAATAAATTATTTAGATTAGAAGAAAACACCAACATAAGTAAACTTCCTCGGCACAGCTTTGGGGCCAAATGTGACAAAATAAAAAGCTACCAATTAAACTTTATAAATGTCGTGTTGCAGAGTCCGGCTTGTTCTCCAAAGAAGGAGAAACGCAGAGCGACGCAGAATCAGAGCCGACCTATCATTCTGCACAAAGTTTTGGAAATGAAAACAAAGAGGAATCGACAACACCACCATCCTCCAACGATGACATCACATCAACGTCTAGGCGGACTTCAACTTCCTGGAGGACTACAAATCCCACAGAAGTGACACCAACGGGCTTGAAGGATTCATCTGAGGAAGGTGACTCAGAAACTACATTCATCTATGTTTGTTAAATCTTGTAATGACACGTGAAGTTATTTTTTTTCTTTAACTACGAGATGTAGAGCCGACCAAAGCAGGAAAACACAAACAAATAATATGAAATACGAGATGCAACGGTTTCAACAGAAGCTCAAAGTTACGTTGTAAAAATGTTGTTAAAAGTGAACTTATTGTGGATATATTTAATTTAAAGTTAAATATGTTTTATCTGACGTTTCTGCAGGTTCTGAGATTGTCACAACTTTATCTGTGACGTCAGTAAAACCACAAATCAGTTCTGCTGAGAGAGAAACGGCCACATCCACCGCCAGGGCCTTTAAGTCGTCTGAAGAGGAAGAGGAGGAGGAGGAGGAGGAGGTGGAGGAGGAGGAGAAGGAGGATGAGGAAGAGGAACAGAAAGCTTCAGATGAGGATGGTGAGTGGAGTTCATGTTAGCTGCGATCGTTGTCTTCATACTGCAGGTAGTTCCTCGCTTTGTTTCTTATCGCCTTGATTTGTTCATCACGGTGATGAGCTCGTGTCAGACTCTTTGACGATGCTTCAAATCAGCGTTTGAACATGCAGGTTCACTGTATTGGTGATGAGCTTTCAGACCAGAGGCCTCTACTGTGACGAGAGTTCACCTTAGCCAGGGTATCTATCAGTTCTCTGGCTGAATGATCACACATAGCTGGATATCAACTTCAGACATCCAGTTTAAGAGCAGCATTTACATACAAGGGGCGGAGTTAGCTTCACATAACCAATCACAATCATGAAGGAGACTCCCGTCTCTCGATAACCATAAATCCTGCTTCTGACCCCTGGATGTTTTGATGTGGATTAAAAAGTCTCTAGTCTGAGGTATAATTATTAGACATTCTAACCTTTTTTTAAATGTTTTTATCCTTAGGCATCGATGTGCTCACAACTACAACCGCCATGACAGTAACAACACAGATGACAACAACGACATCGACGCAATCAGTAACCAGAGACGAGTCTGACGAGGCCAGAGGAGGCCCAACAACATCGACGACGACAACAACAGCCTCACCAACAGGTGGGTTTGTCACACCCTGTCGTTTCAAGCTACACACTGTGAACGTTTTTGTCACTACAAGCCCCCAAAACTTATATATAAAAATATGTCCCAGTTTTTAAAATATCAGGGAGAAGAGTTCCAGTAAACAAACACACAGAAGCAGCAACAGATGTGTCTTAGTGTCACATCTCTGCTGCTGACTAAACAACAACATGTAACTACTAAACACATGTATGTCTGTATGTATGGATGTATGGATGTATGGGTGTATAGATGTCTGGATGTATGGATGTATAGATGTCTGGATGTATAGATGTCTGGATGTATAGATGTATGATGTATGATGTATAGATGTCTGGATGTATAGATGTCTGGATGTATAGATGTCTGGATGTATAGATGTCTGGATGTATAGATGTATAGATGTATGGATGTATAGATGTCTGGATGTATAGATGTATGGATGTATAGATGTCTGGATGTATAGATGTATAGATGTATGGATGTATAGATGTCTGGATGTATAGATGTATGGATGTATAGATGTATGGATGTATAGATATCTGGATGTAAAGATGTATAGATGTCTGGATGTCTGGATGTATAGATATATGGATGTATATATGTCTGGATGTATAGATGTCTGGATGTATAGATGTCTGGATGTCTGGATGTATAGATGTATGGATGTATAGATGTATGGATGTCTGGATGTATAGATGTCTGGATGTATAGATGTATAGATGTCTGGATGTATAGATGTATGGATGTATAGATGTATAGATGTATAGATGTATAGATGTATGGATGTATAGATGTATAGATGTATGGATGTATAGATGTATAGATGTATGGATGTATAGATGTATAGATGTCTGGATGTATAGATGTATAGATGTATAGATGTATGGATGTATAGATGTATAGATGTCTGGATGTATAGATGTCTGGATGTATAGATGTCTGGATGTATAGATGTCTGGATGTATAAATGTATGGATGTCTGGATGTATAGATGTATAGATGTCTGGATGTATAGATGTATAGATGTCTGGATGTCTGGATGTATAGATGTATGGATGTATAGATGTCTGGATGTATAGATGTCTGGATGTATAGATGTATGGATGTATAGATGTCTGGATGTATAGATGTATGGATGTCTGGATGTATAGATGTATAGATGTATGGATGTATAGATGTATGGATGTCTGGATGTATAGATGTATAGATGTCTGGATGTATAGATGTATAGATGTCTGGATGTATAGATGTATGGATGTATAGATGTATAGATGTATAGATGTATAGATGTATGGATGTATAGATGTATAGATGTCTGGATGTCTGGATGTATAGATGTATGGATGTATAGATGTATGGATGTCTGGATGTATAGATGTATAGATGTCTGGATGTATAGATGTATAGATGTCTGGATGTATAGATGTATGGATGTATAGATGTATAGATGTATAGATGTATAGATGTATGGATGTATAGATGTATAGATGTATAGATGTATGGATGTATAGATGTATAGATGTATGGATGTATAGATGTATAGATGTATAGATGTCTGGATGTATAGATGTATAGATGTATGGATGTATAGATGTATAGATGTCTGGATGTATAGATGTCTGGATGTATAGATGTCTGGATGTATAGATGTCTGGATGTATAAATGTATGGATGTCTGGATGTATAGATGTATAGATGTCTGGATGTATAGATGTATAGATGTCTGGATGTCTGGATGTATAGATGTATGGATGTATAGATGTCTGGATGTATAGATGTCTGGATGTATAGATGTATGGATGTATAGATGTCTGGATGTATAGATGTATGGATGTCTGGATGTATAGATGTCTGGATGTATAGATGTCTGGACATATGGATGTATAGATGTCTGGATGTATAGATGTCTGGATGTATAGATGTCTGGATGTATAGATGTATGGATGTATAGATGTCTGGATGTATAGATGTATGGATGTCTGGATGTATAGATGTCTGGATGTATAGATGTCTGGACATATGGATGTATAGATGTCTGGATGTATAGATGTCTGGATGTATAGATGTATGGATGTATAGATGTCTGGATGTATGGATGTATAGATGTATGGATGTATAGATGTCTGGATGTATGGATGTATAGATGTATGGATGTATAGATGTCTGGATGTATAGATGTATAGATGTCTGGATGTATGGATGTATAGATGTATGGATGTATAGATGTATGATGTATAGATGTCTGGATGTATGGATGTATAGATGTCTGGATGTATGGATGTATAGATGTATGGATGTATAGATGTCTGGATGTATAGATGTATGGATGTATAGATGTCTGGATGTATGGATGTATAGATGTATGGATGTATAGATGTCTGGATGTATGGATGTATAGATGTCTGGATGTATAGATGTATGATGTATGGATGTATAGATGTATGGATGTATAGATGTCTGGATGTATAGATGTATGGATGTATAGATGTCTGGATGTATAGATGTATGGATGTATAGATGTCTGGATGTATAGATATCTGGATGTATGGATGTATAGATGTCTGGATGTATAGATATCTGGATGTATGGATGTATAGATGTATGGATGAATAGATGTATGGATGTATAGATGTATGGATGTATAGATGTCTGGATGTATAGATATCTGGATGTATGGATGTATAGATGTATGGATGAATAGATGTCTGGATGTATAGATATCTGGATGTATAGATGTCTGGATGTATAGATTTCTGGATGTATGGATGTATAGATGTCTGGATGTATAGATATCTGGATGTATGGATTTCTGGATGTATAGATGTCTGGATGTATGGATGTATAGATGTCTGGATGTATAGATGTATGGATGTCTGGATGTATAGATGTCCGGATGTATAGATGTCTGGATGTATAGATGTCTGGATGTATAGATGTCTGGATGTATAGATGTATGGATGTATAGATGTCTGGATGTATAGATGTATGGATGTATAGATGTCTGGATGTATAGAAGTCTGGATGTATAGAAGTCTGGATGTATAGATGTCTGGATGTATAGATGTCTGGATGTATAGAAGTCTGGATGTCTGGATGTATAGATGTCTGGATGTATAGAAGTCTGGATCCTGAAGGGGTTTGTGCTCTGATCTCTGCAGGTGGAGGAGGTGTCATCTTGTTCGCTTCAGAGGAGCGAGGAGAGAAGAACAACGAGGAGGACTCAAGTTTTCTCAAGCCAACTGAAGGTCAGTTCTAAAATAAAACTTGACTTTGTTCTGAAGTCTGAACTCTGGGCAGGAGAGTCTGAGTTTACAGAAACTGTAAATCTTGTCTTTGGATGTTAAGTAAGAGGTGGAGGAAAAGTTCAGCATTTGAGGCGGCTTTGGCTCAGTGGTAGAGTCGGTCATCTCTCAAGTGGAAGGTCCAGGGTTTGATCCCCAGCTCCTGCAGCCACATGTCTGATGTGTCCTTGGGCAAGACACTTAACCCCAAGTTTCTCCTGCTGCTTCATCGACGTTGTGAATGTGTATGAATGGATGAGTTAATACTGATGGACTCTTTACTCAGCGGCCTCTACCATCAGTGTGTGAATGTGTATGAATGGATGAGTTAATACTGATGGTCTCTTTACTCAGCGGCCTCTACCATCAGTGTGTGAATGTGTATGAATGGATGAGTTAATACTGATGGACTCTTTACTCAGCAGCCTCTACCATCAGTGTGTGAATGTACAGGGGGGACTAGAAGACTAGAAGACTAGAAAAGTGTTATTAGTGTGGTAGTACTTGAAATCTATCTTGGTATCCAGACCAGTCTCGAGACCACTTTTTGAAGGTCTCGTCTTGGAATCAAAAGCTTTTTTACTCTGTCTTGTCTCGGTTTCAGACTTGGCGGACTCCGGACTTTAAATCAAGACCACCACTGATTGGCTATATTTCCGTCATTTCTGTGATCAGAAGGAAAACATCTATTTCTAAAAGAACTAATAAGTTCAATTCATTTATAGTTTGATTTTTATCCCCTGGTTACGTCTGCAACCTTCCCGGTGTTACGGTCTAAGTGAGTGACACGCCCCCTAAACACAAGATAATGATTATTCAGAGATATTTATGGTCTTGGTCTTCTCTCGGTCTCAGAGTACTCTGGTCTCGGGAATGTCTTGGTCTGGGTTAATGTGGTCTTGACTACAACACTAGGTCCGCTATACAAAGCTCAAGTCCATTTAGCAGGGAGTCCTCCTGTCTCCTGTCTGCAGGTTACATTTAATGATGAGCACAATAACATATTGGGTGTGAAACAAAAAAACGACTAAAATGTGTTTAAACTCAGACGTTGGAGGGTTTGGACTGTGCAACCCAATAGAAGTTTAACAGACGAGATGTGAGGACACAGAACTGTCTCCTCCTGAAGTCCTCGACATTATGAAGTGATGAGAGTTTAAGAAAGTCAAAGCATCTTTTTATGAGACACCTGACGTGTAACAACAGACGGCAGGTTCAGCAGCCTCTTTACTGTCGCAGGTCCAGAAGTTACAACCAGCCGGATGGAGAGATCATCAACACCAAGATCCAGACCATCGAGCACCCCGAGGAGACCCACAGATCCCGACACTTCACAGGAGGACGACTTCCCTCCACAGAGACTTCCTGCTGCTCTCAGTCTCCTGAGCAGAGGTGAGGAAGACTTTCACCTGAAGGAATACATGAACACAACACTGACACACTGAACGAGTGGAGTTAATCTGACCTTTGACCCCTCGTTTAAATTAGCATCTTGTTGCAGAAAGTTTCACTTTATTGTGAAGGCTACATTTACATGAGGTAGGAGTTTGTACATATGGACGTGTAGCGTTAATGCTCTGCAGAGACATTCACTCATAAACATAGTTACAGTTTTACAGAGATATGTGCGTCTAACATCAATGTTAAAGCAATATAAATGAGTCTATAGAAATGTGTGTTTATACAGAAAGTGTCATGATTTATATTCCACTAAAACCAGAAGCAGTTTGGACATTTTAGAATCTTACAAATTCAGTTCGAGTGCCCCTGAAATCCTCCTGAGCTAGCTGTCCAAACATGCAGCTCCAGCCGTCTATCAAGCAAAGGCGGGAACACACCAACATCCCCAAACTTCTGCAGATGTAGAAAGCGTTTTTTATTAATGGGGGTCTGTCGGCTTTGAAGAGAAACGTCTGTGATTGGATAAAAGAAGCTCCTCACTGTGCGATGAATATAACGTCATATTTAAAAGTTGGCATTCTTCTTAATCTGCCTCAGGTCAGGGGGCGCCACCACCCACATTGGCCCCGACGACTTCGGTGAAAAGTGTCTCTCAGTGGACGCCGACGAGGCGAGTCACGCTCTGGAAAACGGGATCGGAGATAATCACGTCGACGAGGAGCACACCGGTAGCTCCGCCCACGACCACTGAGGCCGACTCTGAGGAGGAGGAGGAGCAGGAGGAGAGGTCTGAACTGGCAGAGGAGCCCCCCTGTGAGGACGGGCAGCCGGCAGACAGCTCGCAGGAGCGAGACACAGATGGTAGGGTTTGATTCCCACACTGTCATAAAAATACACTCGACTACAAGCAGCTCCGAGCCGAAAATGTATTTATGGATTAGAAAACCTTCTGCCTCTCCGCCTGTTATGTTTCTCTCATCCAAAGTTAAATACATTAAATCAATCAGCAGGTTCCTCTCCGGGGTTTAATAAAGATCATTACATTTGAGGGGCTAACGACCGGCTGGAGAAACGCCATCCCGTCATGAGCAGGATCAGTGAAGTCACATTTTATCCAATATGAGCGGACACATCTACAGAAGAGCTAAAACAAAAGTCTCATTTCCAAACTCACATTTGGTGTTACAAAGCTGGATGTCCAAACTAAACGTGGACAAAGTGTCAGATCATGAGGTAAACATATGCTGGAGTAATCCCAGGATGAGCCTGCAGAGGGCGCTACACGGCTTGTTCTGTGAATCACGAGAGTTCCCCCGATATGAAACCAAGAATTGGACGAGAAGCCTCTTACATACTGTAGACTCTCTTCTCTCAGCACTGGAGAGCTGCCCTCTCCTGGCAGCCCTGCAGCGTTCTGCCCCTCTAAAAACAAGATCACCTTTCTAATTCAAAACAAGTTTGATAAGATTTATTTTTATTTTTGGTTAGACAAATGAGACTCACTTCCAAGAAAATAAACTTTTTCACTTTCTTGAGATTCCTTTTTTTTGCAGATATCAAAGATCCAGATGTCCTATTGTGTGTCATGTGTTTACATCTGACTTACTGTGTGTGTGTGTGTGTGTGTGTGTGTCTGTGTGTGTCTGTAGACCGGAGAGCAGCTCATAAGAGGGCGGTGCCGTTCTTTGCCTGGTCCCTGCTGGAGTCCGTCGGGTTGACTGACATTCAGCTGCAGCCCGACAGCAAAGGTGAAACACAAACTGAGATTCAGGCTGTTCTATTAATAGTTTCTTTAAATGGCGTTCCGTTTAACCCTTCAGGGCCTTTACATTTTTAGATCATCCCACCTGACAAAACAACAACCATCTCAAACTGTCCTCCTTTCTCTTCAAACAGAATGCAGCCGCTCGTTCACCCTGTACGGCGGGGATGGGCGAGCGAGGCGCGAGATGCCGTCTCTGGGGGAGATGCTGCACTGCCTGACGGGACGATGTCCGCACGAGTACGAGATGTACGGCTGCTACTGCGGACAGGAGGGGGGCGGGGGGACGCCTCAGGACCAGCTGGACAGGTAGGTAACAGGAAGTGATGATACAGAGTCTGTGCAGGATGAAAAACACAGTGTGGATATGACGTTGTCAGGTTCTACTTAAAAATGTAGATTTTCTACTCGGAGGTCCAGATGTTGGTGTTAGAAGTTTCTGATTTTAGTCTGAGTAATATCGACCAATCATGGACAAGCAGGCTGCAGGAGAAACGGCCGAACACCAATCAGATATTTACTGGTGAACAAGAGTGTTCCAGTCCGACCTTATTAAACCTCATGTTGGTAACACTGTAGCTCAGTCTGTAGGGACTTGGGGGGTCTCCGGTTCAAGTCCTGGTGTGGAAATTGGTCTGGCAGCTGGAGAGGTACCAGTTCACTTCCTGAGCGCTGCCTGAAGTTTGCCTTTGACCACAGAGTTTATTTGATTGTTAAATTGAAACGTCGAGTCCAAAGTGATAAAATGTGGATTTGTTTTGAACCCTATTTGCTCCGACTGGTGGTCTGATGCATGACCACAACCAACTGTTGCTGGAAAAGAAATAAAACAAGGGAACATCAACGCTCTCCTTTTAAAGTCAGATTTAGAACATTAGTCCGTCTTTGAGGAAGCATCTGGTTTAGTCGTCATCACTGCGGGGGATCTGCAGAGAGGCTCCCATTGCTGGTTAAACCCATCACATGTTTCCTCCATGTTGTATCACCTTCTTCATTCTCCACCTGCTCCTCGCTCTCCTCCTCAGGTGCTGCTTCTTCCATCACTGCTGCCTGAAGCAGATCGGCTCCATGGGCTGCAGGTCGGAGAGGAAGCTGAACGCTCAGATCTCGTGTGAGAACGGGAAGCCTCGATGTGAGAACGAACACACATGAAGTGTTGCTCTGCACGATGTGTCAGCCGACCCTTTAAAAATGAATAATAACGAGGTCGATCTGACCCCTTTGGCGTCTCGTCCTCAGGTCAGGGCCTCGCAGCGTGCGACAAGCTGCAGTGTGTGTGTGACAAAGCCACCGCGGAGTGTATGGCTGCCGCTCACTTTAACCACAGCCTGCCGGCGCCGCGGTGCCACGGGCCCGGACCTCCCTGCCGCCGGGCTAGCAGACCCCCCAAACCACGTTTTCCCACTCAGTCCAGTGAGGAGAGCGAGGAGCAGCAGGACCCGGAGAAGTCCAACACACAACCCCCACAGACGTCCCAAAACAGGTGAGACGATGTCGTTACTACTAAATGATGTTCAAACTATCAGAACTTTATTTGACTTTGGCTGCAAAGTTTCTAAAGATCTGTTTTTAACGGGAGTCCTCAGGGCGAGTGGCGTGGGTTCAAGTCGTACTCGGCCTCATTTAGCCACATGTCCTTCCCCTCTCTCTGTCCCTAATTTCCTGCTCTGTTCACTGTCCTATCAAGTGAAGGGAGAACGCCCAGAAATAAATCTAAAACATAGAATCAATCAATCACAAATGTTTGAATTCACGCCTATGACTTCCAGGGGAAAAAATCATCTACAGAAACATCAGCGTGTTCCTGTCCTACATTCATGAAAATAAAAAAACACACAGCTTGATCAATTCCTGGAGCACATGAATTAAAGGAGCAGTATGTAACTCTGACTCCTAGTGGTTAAAATGGGTACTGCAGTCTAAATTCTAAACATCATAGAGAGCTGTCTCCCCCCCCCCCCCTCCTCTCTAGAGTCCATGCTCACTCAGGTCACCATGTGGTGGACTCTGAAGCTTCAGTGTTTATCCAGCTCTGCATGGGTCTGTAAACCTTTCTGTGTTCTAACCTCTCTCCATTTTTCAAAAGCATCTCCAATATTGATCCTAGTTTGAGCACGTTTCTGCTCGTGGAGCTTATTAGAAACATGCAGAGGCTTTTTAGGTCGGGTACAATCACTTCTATCTAAACCACTTCTCTTGCCCGCTTCCATCGCTGCAACACCTGTTGACCTGATAACTGCTCTCATATCTGGCAAACCGAGGGGCGTCCAAAACGGCCATGTGGGGGGGTGTCTTAAAACCTCCTACCTCCTCTGGTCCAAACAAATCCAGAGCATTCAGGAGCAGAATCTAAAGTTAGAAGGAGGACATACTGGCTGCTGCATTGTTGTCAGAGAAGCCAGCACTTCAACATGTTTCCTTAATGATCAGATAGTAAGATACCTTTATCATCTCACTCTCTACACAGCTCACTGATTGGAGCTTTAAGTGTTGCATATTTAGAGTTACTAAGATTTTGAGTACTTGGCTGCTGGTAGAATACATGTTCCAGGAAAAATCTCCAGAAAAAAGGAATCTCTCTGTTTTTGAAGTTTTTAACACATTCTGAAATAACCTTTACGATCTTCTGTGTGTTCAGTGGTGAAGAAAAGACAAATCCACCTGTTGCATCGTCCACACGTCCTCCTCCTCGTACTCCTCCTCCTCCCTCCAGTGAGGAGAGCAGAGAGTCTCCATCACACAGCGGGATTCAAACACAAAACCACAGGCCGAGCCCCGGGCAGAGCCAACGGCCAAGACCAGCAGAGAGACCAGCAGGGAGACCAGCAGGGAGACCAGCAGAAAGACCAGCAGGACATCCAGCAGAAAGACCAGGAGGAAGACCAGAAGGGACTGGAGTGAAAGGTGAAGAAGAAGAGGAAGAGGGGGGAGGAGAGGAAGAGGAAGGTGCAGAAGAGGAGGAAGAAAAGGAGGCCAGAAAATAGACAAGTTTTGTTTCAAAAGGCCACTCGGGAGATGAAGACGTTTTAGGGATCCTACAACAGAAGCTTTAATGTACAGAAATCTGATGTTCACTTTGATTGTTAGTGTTTTATTAAAGGTCACATATCCTCCTCTTCTTCTTCAGTGTCTCAGAGCCCCTCAAAGCATGTGTGAAATTTCTTGTTCTAAATCCACTCTGATCCTGTATTTGATCACGTCTATAAACCCCTCTATTTCAGCCCTGCTCAGAACAGGCTGTTTCTGTGTCTGTACCTTTAAATATGTAAATGAGCTGCATCTGACCACGCCCCCTCTCTGGAAGGTGCTTGGGTGTACTCGGTGCTTTCTCGCTCCATGTCCTATTGTTTACGGTGAGAAGGCAGACTCAGAGGGCAGAACAAACACCTAGCTGTGGGAGTGTCACCCACCTGGGGGAGGGGCTACTGCCCTTTGTGATGTCATGAAGGGAAAACCTCCAAACGGCCTGTTTGAACACACATTTTCTGAAAAGTGGAGCAGGCAGAAGATGGAGAGGATGGACTTTTCTCATCATTGGGGGGGTTTGAAGACAGACTAGAGACACATGTTAGAGTTAGAGGAACATGTGTTTTATATAATATGTGACCTTAAAAAACATCACAAGAAAACATTTGTTGGCGTCTTCTTCCTTTAAAGAACTGAAATAAAAAGACGTCACAGCCCACAGGGTTTGATATAAACATCTTTATTCTTGGACATGAATCTTAACACACATTAGTTTAAATAGAGACTTTGTAAAAGAGCGCTGAAGCTCTGCTGCTGCTGCCGGAGGAGGATCGTGTTTCACTCTGATGGAGGCGTCCTGGTTCCACATGATTAACCTTTTAAAGACCCTCTTTTAGTTTCTCCAACTGAACATGAGCAGACACTGGTTTATTGCGTACAAATGTACGACATTATCTGTAAACTCTGAGGGATTCATTCAACAGCTGCATAATAAACTTTTCTTTAACCGTTAGAAATGCTAAAGTTGGAGCTTTCACTCCGCTGGAACCAGTCGGATCTTTAGTCATATTGCATTTCATCTCCTGAGCGTGCAGCGGGAGCAGAACCTCAGCGCCCTCTAGTGGTTACAACCATTGCTGTGACTGAAATGAAGCCGAGCTTTAGCGGTTTTGAACACGTTAAGTCTTGTCGACTTGAACCTCTAAAACTGACACAAGAGTACAAACTGCTGCATCACAAACATGACGAACGCTCAGCAGACGCTCGCTGTCGTTTTGGGCTACACTGTAAAAAATAAAGAAAAGTCCGTCTTAAAAAGTGAGTAAAGCTCATCTCTGTAACGTGTCCGGCGTTCTGAAGTAAGGCAGGCAGCAGTGAAATCTTTCAGCCCCACAGCTTCTCTTGGTTTAAACATTCAGTGTTAGTCACAGTTTAAGAAGGACTTCTCTTCATTTATTTTTTTTTTTACAGTTTTTCTCTCTATTTCAACTTTTCAAAAACTGAAAATCGGGAGAAAAAAAAAACACCTTTAATGATCACTGCGGACCAAACAGGAATCTGTGCTGGTTCAGCTCAGCCTTAGTACCAAGGTGCAAACACAATGTCGGACGCTCCTTTACCATTCAGCATTTGGTTTTTCTCCTGCAGCCTGATTTACAATC
>NC_083619.1:28820493-28845493 GCF_963584025.1 Labrus mixtus | reverse complement strand
AGGAGAGAAGATCTCCAAATGAAAGCACGTCATGTCTGTTTGTTCGTGGAGACTCGTGTGTGTGTTTTCTAGTTTCAGGGATGAAGAGAGGGATCAACAAAGTGCAGCAGATCGGTCCAGGTTAGCTTCAGGCTAACAGTTAGCATGTGAGCCGAATATTGGATTCAAACAAACAACCTCCACGTGTTGACACTCTTAAACTTCAGAGGGGATTTGGAAAACGTGTTGCTGGTGCTCTAAAGAAGTTAAAGGAAGTGATTTAAGTTTATTTATTTGTTTGTTTGGAAGAGAGGCGACCTGTTTTTGCTGCATTTGGTGTTCCTGTTAGCATCCCCGTTACCTTTGAGCTAACTGATTTAATGTGATTGAGTAGTTCTCTTTTTTTTAAATGTATAATTCAGCCATGTGTGTAGAGGTGTGTGTGTGTAGAGGTGTGTGTTGGTGTGTGTGTGTGTGTGTGTGATCAGTAGACACACAGGTCTGGAAACTTCATCTCGTAGACGGGGACCGACTGATGCTGCGTGTGTCCCGATGAGATGGAAACCACTCCGGACGGGCTGGGTGGAGGCCTGAGGGGGGGGGTGGGGGAGACGACAACAACAACTGAGTCCCCTCACTGTGAACAGATACTGTCTCAGAGTGTGTGACTATAAAGGTTTCACAACATTAAAAGACGACTTACCGTATTGTGAGCTCGAAGATTTGTGCCAGACGGTCGTGCAACATGTTGGCCTGCGGATTAAAGAAGAAGAAGATCATTCAGAGTCATTAAATTCACTTTACACACACTGAGATACACACACATGCAAAAACAGGATCCGACTGCTCATGAAGGAGCGCCCGAGCAGAATTGGGGGGGTCCAGTGTGTTGATCCATGACCCCTCAGCATTGATCAGGAAGTGACCTGGCACCTCTCCAGCTCCCAGGCTTGGTCAGCATCGAGACTTGACCCAACGACCCTCCATACCCGACCCAACTTCCCTACAGACTGATCTACAGCCGCCCCCAGTTGACTTAAAAATACTCAACTATGACACTTAAAGACCCTCTTTTGAAAATCGCTGATTCATCGTGTTTCGTACCTTGGACTCGCAGTGCGCAGCGATCTCCTCAAACGGAGCCTTCTGGAACTTCTCCATCACCTGACGCCTCTTCTCCCTCTCCTGCTCCTCCAGACCCGTGGTATCTGAACACAGGAAGAGCTGCGTGAGCCGAGTCTTTACAGAGAGTCTCAATCATTCACAGGACTCTGATGTAAAACGTTACAGCTTCCTGTCCCAGGAGGAGGGAGGCGGGGTTAAAGGAAAAAACATCAAGATCTTACCGATGGCCTTCTTCAGGGTCTCAAACGTGATCTCCTCAGCCAGCGGAGACTGCACACACAAAGGGAAACAGAAAGAACAGGTTTGACTCTCCTGAAATGTGAAGGAGGCGGAGCTCTGCACAGGAAACTTAAAGGATACCGTTCTTTTTTTTTGTGATCTGTCAACCTTGTAAGAACTAACATGACTCAGCAGATTTCTTTTTGTTTGTCCTCCAGTGATAAGGGTGTGTGTGTAGTGGAGTTTGGACTGACCTTGTCGGGGAGGCTGTTGGACATGATGTCCACCTGAAGGGAGATGGTGTCAACGAAACTCTTCCTCCTGGTCAGACGGTCTTCATCTGCAGAGCGAGACACATTTCACCTTCAGATTAGAACTCCATCAGATAAACCTCTCCAAGGTCGTCGGATTATCAAAGTCATGACGCAGTTCAAAGAAGAACAAAAAAAATCATCTTCTTTTTGCCCAGGCAAACTAGAACGCTGCAATGTACACTTTCATCTCTGAGTGGTACGATCACCCGGCGTCCATCGTGCCTCAGTGTTCACTGCTCGATGGACGCCGGGCGATCAGCTGCTCCCGATCGGTCGGATGACTCTCTGACATGTTTTGATATTTTTAGTCGTAGGACTCCACACACTCACACAGACCGATTCCTCGACTCAGGAACTTTTCTTCTCTCCAGATTTCACCTTCACAAACTGACAGACAGCGACTGAAATCACCACGGCAACAGCAGGCATGCCCTCAACCTTAATGGATTTCTCCATAGTTACATTCCCCGACCTTTAACACAGCACCGTGCACGAGAACAAACACAAACCAGACTACACTTCAGAAGTCTACACGAGGTCAGATAAGACGTACTCACCGCGACAGGTCCAGACAGAGAGCAAAGCAAAGAAAAGTGGTATAAAATGATCATTTCATTTCCTGTTTGCAGTATGATGACGTCTACGTCTACTTACAGCAGCTATCACTGGACGTCTCAGAGGCTACAAGGAGAGATCTGGATGTGTTTGAAGGTGTGTGTGTGGTGGTTTGTTTTCTGTCCCTGTGTCTCTGTGTTGAAGCTTCAGGGTTTGTGGGTTCTAAAGGAATCTGTCAGAGGGAGGCTACATTCAACACGGCTGAAACAAAAAGACATCTGATTGTCTCCTCACACTGCACAGGCTGCTTCCTGTTCCACTTCAATCAAACAGCAACACATTTAGGATGTTTGACCTCCTTCCTCTTAATGCCCTGACACACCAAGCAGATGGCAAAGAACAAAAAAAGTTGCACTTGAACACACCGCAAAGACTACAGCCGACAGTCAACCACCACGTACGTTCTGCTCAGGAAATAACTCTCCATGCCAGCAGGGGGCGGTAGTCCGTTGTTTATGATATCAGAAGACCATTTTCACACCGCTGTCGCTCACCACTTGTATTATAGGTCGTCTACTAATGGAGAATAATGTCTGATGAAAAGTAGAAAATGGCGCTGGCGTTGTCAGTTCTTTGTCTTTTAGTGGAAAAAGAAAAGAAGAGGAGGAGGAGACAAAGAAGGAGAAACCGCACTAATGGGTGAAAGCATGGAGACTACAGAGATATGCTCAAGGGGCTTTACTGAACCTGAGAGGAGGGCTGGAGAGAAATGAAACCTCCCAACAGCCAATCAGAGAGATTCCTCTCACCAACGCCGAATAAAATATAAAACCTGCCTTGAATTTTCTCAAAGATGAATGGATCACAAACAAACCGATTTAAGACATTTAGGATTGATCAAGTCGTTTTCAGTGTTTTGATAATCGTCCTGTTCTAAAGTCAGGAGATCGGAATCAGCAGGAACACTAAAGGTTTCTACTGGACTGCACAGGGACCTGGTCTACAGCTGGGCTCTCACACGTTACCTCTGGACGTCTGCTTGCACCTGTGGAGGATCTTTCCTACTGTGTAAAGCACTGATGTTACATGAGAGCAGAGAGAAGACAAGAGAAGAAGAACCCTGAATGTTAGGGAAGAAGAGCCCAACATCTGAAAACATCTGGACTCCAGAGGTACATCCACTCTGTTTTAGTGACTATTTTATTCTATACGTTTACTCGAAAAATGAGCAAAATGGGGATTTAGAACGATTACCATTTTTATTTTAAAGGTCCAATCAGTGAGATGTGTAGTGAGTGAGATGATAAAGGTATCTCACTATCTGATCATTAAGGAAACATGTTGAAGTGCTGGCTTCTCTGACAACAATGCAGCAGCCAGTATGTCCTCCTTCTAACTTTAGATTCTGCTCCTGAATGCTCTGGATTTGTTTGGACCAGAGAAGGTAGGAGGTTTCAAGGCGACCCAACACGGCCGTTTTGGACGCCCCTCTGTTTGTCAGAGGGGCGTCCTTCTTGTTGGAGAAGCAGCTGGTTTTGTTCATAAAATCTTGCAGAGGTTCACGTTCTAATGTAATTAAGATAAACTCAAACTGTAAAAACTCTTCAGGTGCACGACCACAAAAAGACAAGAAAGTAGAAAAGTCAGAACACACAACGTCTTTTTTATCTGGGCGGCAGAGCAGCGTACAGATTAGCCAAACAGACTTCATCCACGTTGATGAATTTTTAAAATAACAGATACTGTATCGTCTGAAAACACAACGTATCAAAATGTATGAAAGTATGGAAAGTATTTGTCATCGTCACCTGTGACCTGAGGAATGTAAGGAACCGACAGCCTCTCTGCGTTGTACCCCGGTCCTGCCAGACACTCGGCCATGTCGGCCGTCTGGAAGTACAGCGGCCTGTCCTCTTTATCCAAAGATTCAGGAAGTCTGGGGAGGAAACGTAAACACCATGATCGATGACAAAGATCGTAAACGTGTCGAGGATTCAGGATAAATATTCTGGGTCATGTACGCCGAATAAAGCAGAACAGAGCTGTCCAGAAACTCGTCACAGCTCGCGTCCAAATTTAGAATCTGAAATCCCGTCTTCCGCTGCAGACGGTGATAGAAGCAGCTGGATTACAAAATCAGAAATAGATCCTGCTTCTCATAATCTCATAATCAGGTTTTATCAACAGATGTCTGCGGATTTCTGGGTCAAGCTGAGAATGATTGCAGGATTTGTTCACATGAAACTCATTCAACTTTTGGTTTCCAGGATGTCTGGAACCTGGAGGTGTCAAATATCACTGAGACGCCTCGGTTCAATTCCTCGTCAGACCAAATAAGGAGAGAAATTAGAAAACTGTCCAGGCTAGATGGTCACCTGCTGTTTATTAGTATTTGGTTCACTTCCCTTGTTTGGGTCAAATCACGTTCTCACCTATTGCAAACCCAACTCCGGTGCACAACCCCCTGTTTTTAAGCGGACCAGAGTTTGGTTCTTTGGTCCGCACCAGATATCGTTTGAGCGTTCAAACCGCCCCAAAGCAAACAGACGACCTGACAAAGCGAATCAGAGTTCCTTTCAAACGGACCAAACAGCTCAGGTGTGAATGAACCCTGAATAACCCAAACAAAAAGGAGCTGGGGGAGACTTCCTGTATCAACATATTTCTGTTTGAACCAAAAAGTACTGATGTTTGAAAGCCAGCCCCAAAACCTTGATGGTTCATAATGATGTTCACCAAGTCAAATACTTCCCACCACTATCATAAAATGTTTTTTCTTTAACAGTTTTTAGGGCGAATTCAGTCATTCAGATACATCCTTCTCTAAAAATGTAATGAAACTGAACCTCCTCTGTGCAGAGAGGTGGACACTTACGGACACTTGTCTCTGAAGACGTGCTCTGGGAGGAGGTACGGGGCATCCATGTTCCTCAGCTCAATGACCTGAAGAGGACACAACACAAAAAAGTGAAGCAAATAAAGACAAATAAAGACGACAGTAACTGCAGATACTGTAGGTCAAACAGGCGAATATAGCATGACATCATCAGCATATTGATTAACCTTCAGTATTCAGTCTGCAGAGCATCATGAGAGAAACATTCACGATAAGAACATCAACAAAGACTCAAAATGGACACAGCATGAAGCCAACTGAAGAGTTAATGGAGCACCTTGCTGACGTGCTGACAGAAAGGGGGGTTTGCGATCATCTGGCTCAGGAAGTTGAGGTACGCTGCCACCAACGCCATGATCCCGCAGCGAATAAACATGGGCATGTTCTCCTCATTAGACAGAACCATGTCCTGCACAGACAAGGAACAAAACATCCCAAACTATAACAAACAGCACAGCATCCCAGAGCAGTACATCACAGACACATATAGAGAGGAGATCCTCAAATCCTCAGGTAACAACCGAGACGCACCTTTTAAAATAACACAAGATCTAACCTAACGTTTACAGTCTGTTGGGATTAAACCAGAGGTTACCTGCAGAGCGATGGCGAGCCGAATGAGGTCGATGACCACCTCCTCGTTGGCCAGCTCGATGGTCAGAACGGCCAGAGTGGTAAAGAGCAGCTCAAAGTTTTTATGGACGTTATCCTCCTCTTTAACACCCAGATAGATGTGACGGTAGAGCTGCTGGCCGTGCTGCAGACGAAAAGATGGAGAGAGCGTAAAAAAGAAAGTTTAAGAGAAAAAGAGATCAATTAAAAAGGATGCACAGTTCAAAGTGGAGAGAAAGAAAACAGCCAGGACTCTGTGTTTTGCCCCAGATTTCCATGTATTAGGTTTGTTTTTGTTGACTCAGCATGTTTCTGGGCGCTCAGTTGAGTTTGAGAGTGGATACAATTCAGTGATTGTACGGTGGAATTAGTATAATCACAGTGAGGTGAAACACCAAGTGGATAAAGTTTGTTCTAAAACGAGGGTGAACCTTGTGTTGTCCCGTGGACGTGGAGTTGGTCTGCTTCCTGTTGGACAGACAGGTGACAAACACAGATGGTTAGCTTGTGCTAACGCATGTTAGCTCCAGTTTGAATTTTGTGTTTACAAACTGCAACCAACATTTCTACTGACTCCACCTTTAAGATCTTCAGTCATATTTGAACTGGAAGCCACAAGGAGAAGAAAAAGCCGAGGTGTTCCATTCAAGCTCATAGGTCAGCAAATACGATTATTTTTCAAATCCTGTTTGGCATCTCGTAAAGACACAAAAGTTATGTTTACATATTTTACAAACACACAGAGCAGAGGAGCCGACACTGTCAAGGTTTTGGTTCGGAAACATTGCCAATCTATTTGTGTAATCTGGTCAGTATTCAAGAGTTCACCTGCAATATTTAGTTACTAATAACAGGAAGTGGGCGGCAGTAGCTCTGTGGGCGGCAGTAGCTCAGTCTGTAGGGACTTGGGTTGGGAATCGGAAGGTCGCCGGTTCAAGTCCCGGCACGGACCAAGTCCGGAAATTGGTCTGGTAGCTGGAGAGGTGCCAGGCCACTTCCTGAGCACTGCCGAGGTGCCCTTGAGCAAGGCACCTAACCCCCCCCCCCCCCCCACAAGCTCAGGAGCGCCCGCCGTAGGGCAGCCCCCTCACTCTGAGACCTCTCCATTAGTGCATGTCCACAGGATCCTGTTTGTGCATGTGTGTGTATTTCAGTTCATGTTTGTGTAGCATGTTTACTAGACAGAGTGTAAAAATGAATTTCCCCTCGCGGGATCAATAAAGTATAAATTCTTCTTCTTCTTCTTCTTAAATGATCCAGTCATGTGTTGCATAGGTTTTATGTTGCTGTGGTTTAGAAAGGGGTGCTGATATCTCCTTATCTGAACTAGTATCAGTAAGGAGTTTGAAATTCTGGCTTTGTGATAACCATTCTTCAGACTTCAGACTCCCACTGAAGCGGGTGTCCTTCTGGCTGCCCTTAAAAATCATCATGTCACATCTTTTCAGCCTGGTTGCTTCTGTGACCTCTGGAACCAGCAGGTTCTTGGGATTTCCCATCGACAAGCAACTATGACCGTCTGCCACATGAAGGCTTTGAAAACATGACTTCCTCCGATGACCCAGAATAAGACCTGCTGACCGCACAGTCCCTGTTCACCTTCAAAGCATGATTGGGCTTCTCAGGTCAGTCTGGCTGCTACGACCTCAACACCTGGTGGAGGTCAGTTCTGCTCCACCTCTGGTTTAAGGAAATCAGGATGCCCAATTTTAACACTTCTCTGAAATGGTTCAGACTATAAGGGCAGCAGATAAATCAAAAGAGGGAAAGTGATTTACTGATACTAGGGATCGAATGAAACATGAAATCCATGATACTATACGTATAACTATATAAAAATATGATTTTATTATGATTTATTTTATGCGAGGTGATAAGACTTATGTAAATCAGTGTACTTCTTGTGATGAACGATACAACAGAAAAGTCAAAGTACTTGGTCTTTTTCGATTCTCAGATTTTTAAAAATTTTCAAAATCCAAAACAGAAAACGGCAACCAGAATTGACATTTTTAGAAACTTCAAATCTCATTAGGTTAACTGGTGACTCTAAATTGACCGTAGGTGTGAATGTGAGTGTCTGTCTCTATATGTCAGCACTGACGGTTAGGCTACCGGTGCCCCCTTGACAGCCCTGGATATTTCTATTGATCACCAGTCTCTTGGGATTTTTATTTCTCGTCAGTTTTCTGCTCAGCTCACATCTAAACTACTACTTTGACGTATTCTAGCACCCTCTGCTGGTTAAAATGATTATTGCAGAAGATATTTTGGTCCAATCGATTTAAATTGACCATATTTTATGGACATATCCGTAATCAAATTATTAAAATAACCATTTACTGTCCCCCTAGGTCACATATTGTACTCCTCCTCCTCTGCAGCAGCTCACTCATTTACAGTAATGAGATTGTTATTGTGTGAGAAAATGCAAATGAAAATGCCCCCGTGCCATCGGCTGAATGATTAATCCTATTAACTCTGAATCAGCCTAAAAATAACCGAGTGTGTCAGAGGCCTCGCTCTGCAGAGACGCTCTTTTATGAAACAAATAAAAATGAGTCCTCAGCCTTGCATTCATCTGCTTGACGTGGAGCCTAATGGGAAGTGAAGGCCAGCAACGTTTCCTCCACTAATGAATACCAATCAGATGCCGTTAATGACCTCTGACGCTGAATGAGAGCTGCAGCGCCGTCCTGTGACAGCCACAGCCTGGCGGCCCGTTCTTTCAGGTGTGTGACGCGCGGGTAAAGGTCACCGCTCAGGTGTGAGTCACAGGTGAACGACTTAATCGGAGGGCTCTTTTAGAAATGTCATGTGCTGACGGGGAGCGGGCTCCTCACGTCGGGGTCGATAAGTTGTGTGAATCTTTTTGTTATTTCCATAAAGGGCTTCGTGTGGAGGACCAATCAGTGTCAGAATCAGATTTATTGGCCATGTTTGTTTACACATGAAAGGAATGTGACTCTGGTTTACTTTGTAAAAGCATTCAACATTAAAGGCCGGGTCGTTTCCTCCAGATCCACTTTTTAAGATTTTGGTTGAAAATGATCTTTAGGTCCTGACAGAAATTAATAACTTGTGTTCTCTGGAACAAAGGAACAAAGAAAACCCGTCATCTGTAGCAGTTTGTAAGTCTGTAAAAACTGACAGTAATGGACCGTTTGTTTGAAGCTGCATCGTCCCGTTGTTGTGAACGACCTCACCTCTACGTCTTTGGATAATGTTTGACGGGACTCGACTCTGACAGCAGGTGTTCAGAAACCTGAGAGTTTTTTTAAACAGAGCTGCAGTAAAACTTTAAATTCTCACCTTCTTCATGAATGCAACGTCTTGCTTGGAAATCTTCTCTCTTTTAATCTTCAGCGCTGCAACGTTAGGAATTATTCTGAAACAAAGAAGGAGACAAAATGAGAACGAGAGCAGCCACAGCCGTCTGATAAACATCCCTGAACACTCCTGTGAGTCAGTAGCTTTGGATATGTGGGGTATGCAGTCTGACACGTGTAACTTGTACCTGATGCCGCGTAGCTTAGCCCGGTTGTCATGACGATCGATGATGTTGTGCAGGATCTCCAGCACCAGCTGCCGCAGCTCGCTGTCCTCCATCAGCGAGATGGAGAAGAGCGGATCCAGGAAGGGAGGAGGCAGAGCGGCAGCCATGGACTTGGACTTGAAGCCGGAGGTTACCTGAGGTAGAGAGGAGAGGGGGTGGGGGGTGGGGGGAGACAGAGTGAGTCGACTTTTCGCAGCGTGACGGGATTAATCAACAGGGAGGGTCGTTGAGGAACAGCGCGTCAGCAGAGCTTAAAGGTTACGTTCACAAGTAGCTGAATCTGTCCCATTGTTGATCTTTTTCTCTCACACATTACTCTGAGGTTTTTAGATCAGTGTGAACAGCAGGGGGGGGGGGCGTTCTGATTTGGAACAGCTTCTGTGACTCACGTTAGACTTTTACCTGGACGCCATACTGATGCAGCATCAGTGCTCCACACAAACACCGGCTCTCTGGACCGACCGGGGATTATTTAATACTTTAAAGATTGTTCCTTTACTAAATCAATCCTCCTGATGTGTCAGAGTGTGGTCACAAAAAAAAAACACAAGACAGATCAAAACTAAGCAGGGTAGAGGGGCGTCAGGTGGCCTCGTGGTTAGTGCACATATACAGAGGCTTTAGTCCTCCAAGCCGGCGGCCATGTTTGGATTTTAAGTGCAGCTTCTTTCCTGCATGTCCCTCTCTCTCTCTCTCTCTCTACACTTTCTCTCTCTCTCTCTCTACACTTTCTCTCTCTGTCTCTCTCTCTCTCTCTCTCTCTCTCTCTCTCTCTCTCTCTCTGTCTCTCTCTGTCTCTCTCTCTCTCTCTACACTTTCTCTCTCTCTGTCTCTCTCTCTCTCTCTCCCACTCTACACTTTCTCTCTCTGTCTCTCTCTCTCTCAAAGTGTCAAATCTGTATGTGGAGGGTCTGGATTTTACTATGAGTAGTGCTCTGGTTTCTGTTTGTAGATTGGAGTATTGACCAATCACGTGTCAGCAGCCTTTGGTGTATGCTGGAGAAACAGAGAACTGGGAGGTCGAGGGCCTCCAGTAGTGATCACACCTCACAGATGAAGAGAGCGAACCAGCGAGTGATTCTGCGTCTGCCTCCACCCTGAGCAGCAGCCCTCCAACATCTGAGTTCTACCCTGATAGTCTGCAGTGTCACACACACACACACACACACACACACACACACACACACACACACACACACACACACACACACACACACACACACACACACACACACACACACACACACACACACACACACACACACACACACACACACACACACACACACACACACACACACACAGGTCCCATCTGCAGCTGCGTGCGATTATAAATATTGTGCCCTTTCACCCCTCCTCCAGCTGCTCTGAGACGCCAGGTGGTGGCAGCGAGCAGGAGGTGGAGCGAGCCGAGGGGAGCTGAGGACAGACGGATGCTGTATGAGATCGCTCTGAGACCGTGCACGGACGCCTGAAGTGCACGAGGATGTGTGTGTGTGTGTGTGTGTGTGTGTATCACCGCTGGGTGTGTGGGTGCCACCTGTGCCTCCTCATGTCAGTGAGATGAGGGTCTCTCTCTCTCTGTGAAGGAGAAGGAAACGGCCTGAAGAGCTTGAAGTGTTAAACGGTCAATATGGAGTAAATAATTAAGATGTAATTAATGTTGGGAAGAAGCTGTTCTGACACTAAATCAGTTCAGAAATAAATGAGCTGCAGGAAAGAACTTCAGCATCCATTGGTTCATTTTATCTTCTACTCTATTTATTTAAAGGTTGGCCAAAGAAAAAACAAAGCCTCAGACTTTTCCCACCAGTCAGGGGAAGTAATGATCCATCCTGAGCAAACCAAAGACTGACTGGCAGATTCCACAGGATCCGTGTGTGCAGCGCTCTGTCTCTGGCATCACTCTATCCTAACACACTGGGTCTGTTTCTGAAGCTGAAGAACATCTTTGAGAAGCTGGACCCCGGGGCTTTCACAAGATCCCAGGAGAATGTCAACATCACACGGGAATAAAGACAGCAACGTGCAAACAACAGGTTACTTTACTATCTGAGGAGAGGCTGCATGTGTGAACGTGTTCAAATCATAATAATGATATATTTTATTTATAACGCACTTTACATTTAAACGAAAATCAACAATTTCTAGTGCTACAATTTCAATAAAACCATAAAAACAGAAACAATAGTCAAAGGTAAAATCAGAGTAGAACCTAAACACAAAACAAGATCTGAAAGCAGTGTTGAAGAGAAGGACTCACCATGATGAGAGAGCTGAGCAGCATGGTCTGAATCCTCTTCGTACCCTGATGCCTGAGTGAACAAAAAAAACAAAACCAGAAGAGAAAGAAAGAAATGATTATCAGTACATTCAGCCTAGTATGAATAATATGCAGCCAGCGTGTTACAGATCCAAACTTATGACCTCCAACTCCCGATTTGTCTGAATTAAAGTTCTGGATGTTTGACAGTGGAGTCTGGTTGCTTTAAGAGAACGATGTCACAGCTGTTTCTGATCCAGTAACATCAGGATCCAGTGAGTTCGAGCTCTCTTTAGTTGGGTTTACTGGTTGTTAGTTAGGTCTCCTTTCCATCCACAGTGAAGTGTGTGTTAATCTGACCTCACTTCACCTCCCCCCCTGATGCCCTGAAGAGAATCCAGCTCCCGGGTCACTGAGACGACTGCAGGCTTCCCGCACAAAAAAAAAGAAAGAGAAAATGGAAAAAAAAAACTAGCTAATCCCTCCGGACTAAGGGAGAGCAAGGACGGATAATACCAAATCAAACGAACACTCTCCTCATCCTCCTCCTCGTCCTCCTCACAGACCATCAGCCTCACTCGCTCGCTCTCTTATCCTTTTCGGGTAATTGCCGGAGGAGGGAAATTCGACTCGCCATTACAGAGTGGAGTTCTGAAGGAGCAGCACCCTCACAGCGTTTTAAAACATCAACTATTAAGAGCTGCAGCCGCTCACACGACCTTGAATCTGCAGCCGCTCACACGACCTTGAATCTGCAGCCGCTCACACGACCTCGACTCTGCAGCCGCTTGCCGCTCACACGACCTTGAATCTGCAGCCGCTCACACGACCTTGAATCTGCAGCCGCTCACACGACCTTGAATCTGCAGCCGCTCACACGACCTCGACTCTGCAGCCGCTTACACGACCTTGAATCTGCAGCCTGCAGAGGTTGAACCTGACCCTCCATGATTTCCTTCTCTATCCACTGTCCTGTCTCTCTTTCATTTAAGCTGCAGTGACCCTGTGGTCATGATTCTATTGTTCAGTATGTTCTCTGTCTGTTTATTGTCTCTGTTTACTGTCTGTGTTTATTGGGCTAACTGAGAAGGAAAAGACGGTTTCCGAGCCAACAACGTTTCGAGCCAAACTCTGTCTACATCCAGGAGGAAGGACCTCTGGGAGCTCTGGTCTGATTGGCTGCAGCAGTGTGTGTGTGTGTGTGTGTGTGTGTGTGTGTCTTTTGGTTAATGAATGTGTGACTCACCCAATCTTCACCGTGTCCAAGGTGTGGCAGGGGGTCCCGTACACTGGCACTTTGCCCATGATGAACATCATGACTTCAGCTCGCTGGTAGTCTGGCAGGTTTCCACCGAAGAAGCCTGGCAGGAGGGCACGAGAGACGATGAGTCATCACTCCAACACAAACCTGAATATTTGGATTGTACACACTTTGTTTGTTGACACAGGGAAGGTGAAAAGTGCCGTCCTACCGATGGTCTGGATGATGGCGTTCTGCACGATCCTCTCCTCGCTCTCTTTTCCCCGCGCCGAGGACACGCTGGTGCTGGAGTTCCTCCTGGAGCTGTCGCCCAGCTCGAAGTCCACGCTCATCCTCAGGTGTTTGAGCAGAGTGTTGAACACCTCCAGCACTGTCGGGCCTGTGATCACATGCACAGAGAGCAACCAGACGAGACGTGTTTTAAAGAAGGAGATTTCTTTGCATATTAAAGGAGGCTATATTACTGAAAGATAGGGACACATCTCAACCTTTAGGCAAATGTTCCTGATCAAAGAGTGTCCCTGAGACGAGCTTGTTTTTCCTACTGACAGGCTCAGACTGACATTTAAGATCCCTTATTCTTTTTAAAGCCGGTTACGTTTTCATGAATTTGTTGGGGTGTCCCCGGAGAGCTTCAGGTGTTAAATACTGACATGAACTAAAAACAAACGCATCCCTCAAAAACGGCAACACCTCAGATCGTTTAGTAGAGTCAGAGGTTACCGAGTCACACCTCAAGCCTCTGGTGAATAACACAAGCAAGGATCTAGAGAGGAGGAGACGACGTCAGGAAGTGTAAACAAACAGCTTTAAGTCTGATCAGACACACAGGTGCTGACAGGAAGTGACTAGAGGTGCTGACAGGAAGTGACCAGAGGAGCTGACAGGAAGTCACCAGAGGCAGAGCATGACATCGACGGTTATTCTAGAGAGTTCTGATCAGCATCAAATCTATCCTAAATATCGTCCTTCAACAAAATGATGAAGGTCGTAGCCGTGTTCATAAAGAGCTGGGTCTTTAGCTTTTTCTTAAAGGTGCAGAGGGACTCTGCAGATCAAATGGCGTTTCGTCGTTCGTTCCACCACCGGGGGGCGACAGAGGAGAAGAGTCTAGTCAGAGACTTAGGACCATGTTTTGAAGGTTGGGTCAGCACCACTCAAACCTGCTGGAAGTTGCAATTGAAGCGTTGCTAAAAGTTTCCCTTCACTTCCAGTCTTTGTGCTAAGCTAGGCTAACACATCCAGGATGCATCTCTATGGGGGGGGGGGGGGGGGGGCACAGGGATTAAACTCACTTTGACAGAAGATTAAACAATAAATCTACTCCAACATAACGAGGGCACGTTACACAGTATCAAACACACTGCTATCCTACACCGACACACTGTAATGAGGTGTGTGTGCTGTGTTAACAAAGTGAAGTGCACGATGAACGACGCAGTAACACCCGGTATGTCGTGCTACACTCGAGTGCTTGCTGCTTTTATACTTTTCATCAAATACTGTTGCTCCTTCATGAAGGTGAACTCACTCCACTGGATGAATGACGCTCATTATACGATTCATCTGTGCTGCCTTCATCCTCTTTCTTTATTAGGATCCCCATTAGCAGCAGCATCAGCTAATCTATTCCCTGTTTATGTGTGAAAGAACAAATCTCTAAAAGCACAAAGCACTCATCTTAACTCCTGTAGTAAACCAATGAACAGACATGACTTCCTCTGTCATACTTGAATTATTTGATTACAAAGTAGGGCTCGACCGATATGGCTCCCGATATAACTCGGCCGATATCTTACTGAGCTCTATCTTCCATCTTAGTGTAAGGCATGGGAGCTACGGTAGGATGTGTGTGAATGTTGTGTGTGTGTGTTTTCGGGACGGGGGAAGGGGGCGTCGAGGGGATCTGGGAAACTGCTCTACATCTTCACTTCACGTTTATTTTTTTTAAATCTAACCACACTGATATACTGTACCGAGCCACAGATTGGGAGGAGTTGTGATTTCAATTTCCAAGGACAGGGCGTCGCTTTTTTTGGACTCTTGAATCATCCCTGAGCAGGAGGAAGATTTTTTATTTTATTTGTCCAGTTAGCGGCAGCAAAACACAATTCAGTTACACAAACAGCATAAATAATCAGCATCAGTATAAATCTAACTACATTCATTTTGAAGCACAGTTAAGTGGAGGTTATTTTTGACGATATATTTTCTTCTTCTCTTCCAGAATTCCCACCTCGTCATGGTCGAGGACTTTATGTACCACTAGATCCTTTCAGACCGCCGTTTCAAGCCGCCATATTTACACCCCGCTGGGACAAAGTGATCCCCCCCTCTGTACTGTCCTCTAGAGGTAGTAACAGAGGCGTTACAGAGGAGAGAGAGGATCAGCTGAGCCAGCGGGGGAGCGTGTGTGTGTGTGTGTGTGTGTGTGTGGAGCTCCTGCTGTGCCGTGCTTCCACAACGCCGGAACACAGTGTGACCTCACAGACTTGGACAGTGATATTACGACCTCGTGGATTCAATATGAATGTACAAAGACGTACTGACGGCACTTTTGCGGGAAAAATAAGCAGTCTGAAAGGGGTGACCATGGGAGCTGTATTTTGTGACCTCACAGCTCCTGGTTGGACTTCCTTAAGCAAACTGGTCCCATTAAAGAACGACCAGCAGCAGCTGAACACGGGAAACAGGTCTTTCTTCTTGGACCTGGGACGCGGCAACGCCTTGGTATGGCAAGTCCAACTGGGACTCGCTCATTCCCTTCAGTTTCATCAACAAATCAATTCATCGGTCAGTTGATACTGGGCGCTCTATAACTCACCCACTGAGCCTTTGGCGGCGATGGCGACCGTCTCCAGGAGGACCTGCACGATGCCGGCTCTGACCCGCGGCGTGTTCTTGTTGTTGTTGTCCAGGTGGCTCAGGACCTGCTGGATGACGTGGTGCGAGTGCTGAGCCTGGACGAGGAGGAGGAGAGAAAAACAAAGATCGTGTTTGGAATTAGTCATGTGGTTAAAACGTGACTGACCGGCTGCTTGATTCTCCTAAAGAAGTCAATTAAAGGGTAGATATACATTTTTCCCCAAAAGTCAAACACTTACTGCTTAAAAAACTTAGACATATGGGTTAATGTTCATCAAGCTATGGAGCTGCTCTGTGGTAACCATGGACACCAACAGAGCAGAAAATGTTTACTGGAAACGTTCAGGATGTTGAAGGACGATTTCCTCAGAGCTGCTGGATCTCAGCTACGACGTGCTCTTTGAAAAATAGTGAAGTCAGCAGAGCAGTCGACCGTGTCTCTGCAGGACAAGCAGGAGGCGAGCTTGTTTTTTTCATCGTTTAGATCTAACGAGACGCAGGCTGCTGTCACCTCGGAGGCAGACAGAGCAACACCTGGGAGAGACACGAGACGCAAAAATCTGCCAACTCCAGTCAAAGACAGACACGCACAAAAAACACCAGACACTTGAACGGAGTTGCAGCCACACAATCTTCTCGCACTCACACATCTGGACCCCAGAACACCTGAGTGTGTCCCCTGGGGCTGAAAAAAAGGGTTAAATATAATGTTTCATGTTACTCCTTCAAGCCTCAGTTAGAGAAGCCCCTGAAATGTGTTTTCATGTTTGTAACAACTTTGTTATAACTTTAAAGGAGCAGTATGTAACTCTGACACCTAGTGTTTAAAATGGGTACTGCAGTCTAAATTCTAAACATCATAGAGAGCTGTCTCTCCCCCCCCCTCCTCTCTAGAGTCCATGCTCACTCAGGTCACCATGTGGTGGACTCTGAAGCTTCAGTGTTTATCCAGCTCTGCATGGGTCTGTAAACCTTTCTGTGTTCTAACCTCTCTCCATTTTTCAAAAGCATCTCCAATATTGATCCTAGTTTGAGCACGTTTCTGCTCGTGGAGCTTATTAGAAACATGCAGAGGCTTTTTAGGTCGGGTACAATCACTTCTATCTGAACCACTTCTCTTGCCCGCTTCCATCGCTGCAACACCTGTTGACCTGATAACTGCTCTCATATCTGACAAACTGAGGGGCGTCCAAAACGGCCGTGTGGAGGTTGCCTTAAACCCGCATAACATGATTGGCCGCAGAGAAAACATCTTTTTCTTTCTCTCTCTCTTCTCTCTACAAGTTTTGGGTCATGAAAAACTTCCTGAGGCAGAGCTCTGACATAAAAACAAGCTTAAGAACAAACAGTAAAGTGAAGACCAGGTTTGGGGAACAACCCGGTCCCAATGAGAGAAGCAGGCTGACACAGCCTGGGAAAAGGACTTTCTAAGAACCAGAATTCATAGCTAAAAAATAACCCACAAGAGCAACAGAGGAGCTGAGCAGACGTCCAAAAATAGAGGGTCAGAGTTCCAGTGATCAGCTGGGTGCTGCCTCTGCCTGTGGAGGCTTCAGGGACACTGCTGAATTCAAGCCTCTGGCTGGATGACAGCCCGTCAACATGACTGACAGGTGCTGAAGTGAGATCAAAGAGAATGAGGAGGGCGGGGCTAGCAGTACATCTCGAGCAACAAAAAAAATATCATGAGAAACCGTTAAAGTCATCTGATGTAGTGTTTGTAGTACCAGTAGATTACTTGAAGTTTGTTTCTGCTCATGTTGTGTTAATCATTTCATGTACTTGTGTTAGTACCAATCAGCTGTTGCATGGCTTACTTCAACGTTACCATTATTGAAAATAAATGTAATTTAAACGCAACGTCTGTAAAATCTGCCACCATGTGATGCAGCCATTGGTCACTTGCTCCTGTGCTAACTTGTGTGTACTGTACCTGGATGGAGTACATGATGATCCTGAAGCAGGAAACTGCAAACTCGTTGGGGTCCCACAGGTGGTGGTTGTCCAGGTGACTGAGGAAGAAGAAAATAAAGACAGTCATAAAAAATATGCGCAGCATTAAGACGTAGACCCGACGATTCTTCTGTCAGTCAAAACCAGGAACAGAATCTTTATTGTTCTGGGCTGATTAACAGTCATATCTGACTTTAAACAGATTTATGTTTTTTGAATTATAAACCATAAACGAGACACCTTCATGTAGAAAACGTCAGCACTTGCCAACAGATTAAAAGCCTCAAACAATCCCTGATTGTGTCGCAGTGAGAGGGACCAATCAGGAGTCATTGTTGTTTTCGCCAAGACCTCCATCTTTGTCGTTTTCTCTTTGACCTCCATCTTTGTCGTTTTCTCTAAGACCTCCATCTTTGTCGTTTTCTCCAAGACCTCCATCTTTGTCGTTTTCTCCAAGACCTCCATCTTTGCCGTTTTCTCCAAGACCTCCATCTTTGTCGTTTTCTCTTTGACCTCCATCTTTGCCGTTTTCTCCAAGACCTCCATCTTTGTCGTTTTCTCCAAGACCTCCATCTTTGTCGTTTTCTCTTTGACCTCCATCTTTGCCGTTTTCTCCAAGACCTCCATCTTTGTCGTTTTCTCTTTGACCTCCATCTTTGTCGTTTTCTCTAAGACCTCCATCTTTGTCGTTTTCACTATGACCTCCATCTTTGTCGTTTTCTCCATGACCTCCATCTTTGTCCAGCAAAAGCATCTTATCCTCACTCTTTGACAGCCAAGGCTCGACATACAAGAATAATCCCATGTTTCATTTTGGAAGGCATCTTGTTTCTAATTTAAATTAGAGAACGTTTAAAGGTATGTGAGACTCCTAAAGAGCTGGTGAATAGTTGACTTCAATGTCTCGTTTATTACTCTGAATGTCGGACTGGACTGAGTTTGGGGTTCTGAGGTCCGATTACAAATTCCCAATTTTTGTGAAAACAACATTAAAATTCAATTCATGAGCAAAATAATGATGCATATGAACGTCAGATTGTTGAGTGAAATGGAGGGCTGCCTGCAGACTCAGATATAATTAGATAATGCAGAGGAGGATCAAATAAACAAAGAAAACAAGAAGAAGAGGAATGCCGAGACATCCCACCTCTGATCTTAGAAAACAGGGCAGGTACAGAAAGTAGAGGCGTGTAATTCCTCTTGAACTCTGAGCTGAAGCCACGGGGGGTCGAGATAAACACGAGGTCAGAGGTTTTGAGGTTTTTCTTTGATGAAGAAGATGTGCAGATGAGAGCGAGTGGGAAGATGGAGGATGACAGATTTACTAATCTCTGTGGGAGCCGACCTGCTGCCTCAAGGTACAATCATCTATTACATACATCTGCTATTTATGTCTGACAACACACACACACACACAGAGGCAGGAGGTTGACTTATTTACCCACCCACTTACAGCACGAGGAGCGTCAATAACATCACCGGCTTCAAAGCTGAAACCTCAAACTGAGTTTTAGAGGAGAGACCTGAACAGCCAATAACGGAGAGTGACTGTTATCCCACGTTGCAAAAAAGGTTTTTGGATGAAACTGGAAGAGGTCGATGTGCAGAATGAAACATCGCTGTTTGGGGGCGTGCAGTCTGCTGGCTGCTCTAACGCTCTCTACTCGGGTTGATGGCAATCATTGAAGTCGTCCAAAAAGGCTTACAGTCTTCAGATAACGCCGCTGTCAGCATGCAGGCTGCCATGAAGGAGCTCTGATGTGACAGTGAACTCGTGGAACAGGAAGGAGGAAGTGGTTGTTGACTGGTTGGTGATAGAGGAAGGCATGGTCAGTCCCCGTACTTCAGATCATTTATCTACACTTTGTTCTGAATACTTTGAGATTTAATCCAAAAGGTAACGGGTTGGTCGAGGTGCGTGCAAACATTCACCTCTCGTCAAACGAAAAAGAATTTATTTCAAAACAAAACAAATGAAACAAACAAAAAACAAAACAGAAGTCACAAACACAAAAAATAATCAAACCGACTTTTTATATTTGTTAAACACCATTTTTTTTTAAACAAAAATTTTAATCTGGAAAATGGAAAACTGCACATTCTTAATTCTTTCATACTCACAACAGCACTGAAGGAAAAGTTAATGGACAAACAGACTGGATTTCTATGGCTCTTAAGGACTACATTATGGCTCTAATGTCGTCTTCCAACCATGAAAGTGCTTTCACACATGTACAGACACACTGGAGGTCAAAGGTCATGCATGTACACACTCACAGAAGGTTAAAGGTCATGCATGTAGACGTACACTGAGAGCAGGTAAGTGCCCAACTGTCCATTAGTACGCACCACTTTCACACATTAAGGCTGATTGTGATGACTTCAGAACAACTGAGAGTTCAGGGTCTTAGTCGACATGTGAGCGTCTTCTGACTCATCAGAGCGCCTTCGCACCGCAGGTCACGCCTACACAAAGCAAACATCCTGGTCTTCATCAGTTGAAGTTTCAAAGTCTTTGGTAACTTCACCATTAGAGCTTTACAAAAAAAGAATCTAACATTTCCGGGTGTTAATATGTGCTGATAACTGCTGAAAAGTTGTTGACATTTTCTTAAAATGTCAGCGCCCACGGAGGTTACCTTTTTAAATCTTAAACATTTTTATCATGCAACATTTCTCAGAAAAAGGAAGCCGGGGCGATCTTTGTCGTCAGTCACTTAGCAACCATGTTGTGACTCAAAGCGCCAGGAGGATGTTTAAAAACTCTTTGGTTGTAAAGGCGAACAGACGCCGGATGGATTTAATGACGAGCTGCCAAAGTGAAGAATGGAACAAGTCTCCGACCTCGCCTTCCTTATGCCGACACCTCTCGGGTTTGGGATGTCACCCAATGAATCATGAACTTATTTCTTAAAGACGCTGGTGACAATTGATATTTTTCCCACAGGTTATTGATCACTTGCCCACATTTCTCCTGATTGGTCCAGATTCTGTTTTTTGAGAACTGAAGGTCAACGGGCTCAAAAACTTCGACGCGTCACGACCATCGTTGGTGTTTGAGTCTTTGAGGACTTGAATGTTTTTTCTTGTTGGTATGAGAGGCGTCAAAGCAGCAGCAGGAGATGATCAGGATTATTTCAGACCTCCATCTCATCTCTCCGCTCTCTGACCTTGAGCAGCTTTTAGACTCCACACACCATTAACACTTCATTCATGTGTGCAGCGGTAACCCTCGGCCTGAGGGCAAATCGCTGCCATCGACTTTGTGTCAGCTTAAATCAGAATGCTTTTCTTTTCTCACACTCGGTTTCTGCACCATGGACACGTGGCCGGCCGTACCTTCCATTACTCTCACCTTCTGATGGTAACTGATGGGCTGATTAAACCGTTTGAGGGGCAGATGACTCTTTGTTTAAACCGCTTTGTTTCTGAATACATCAGCTTTTTCATCAACTTGTGTTGTGGTGATTTTACAGATTCACTCATGACAGCGTTTGTGGTATAAAACACAACAACAAACACACATATGATCGTTGTTCTGAAACGTCAAAACGGAATGTTTTATTCTGAAAATAAACCGGATGTTTTAATGTTGTTTTGGTGTCTGACTTCCTGTTCCGCTCGATCTTTTTTGTGGTAAATTGATGCGTCGTGCTCCGGCATCCAGAAAGAATAGAAGCCTGTGTCTCTGCTATGGAGGACTCCGGACTGACGGAGCTGAGACGCAGCGCAGCAGAGCCAGTGGAATCAGAATCAGAATCAGATTTATTGGCCAGGTATGTTTACACACACAAGGAATTTAACTTCGGTGAACTGTGCTCTCTTATGTACAGGTACAACATTTAATATCAACAATACACATAATGACTAAATATGAAACAGTGCAGTGGTGAATAGTGCAGAAGATGATGAAGTAACATGATAATAAGTCAAATGCAGTTATGGGTCAATTAAACATGTCAACTACAGTGTTTACACATTGAAGTAAAGTGAAATCCTATCAGCTCTGCTGCCGGTGGAATTTAGGCTGGAGTGTTTTTAAATCTTTGGTGAGTCCATGTTGTCTGTGGGTAAATGTTTTCTAACGGGTATGTTTGCATCTTTACTGTTGAAACTAACTAAAGTAAACTGACTAAACTCATGATGAAACACTTTGTCAATAGTTTCACACGAAGGTTTGTTGGGAAGTGTTGTACTGAACTGTCCGTATGTTGTGTTGGGATTGCTCAATGAACATGATATAAAAATATCTGAGACCAAGACAAGGCCGAGTAAAAATGCTTTTGATTCTAAAGAGATTTATTTTTTGGGCTTTTTGGGCCTTTTTTTTAATGCAGAGATAGGACAGTGGATAGAGTTGGAAATCAGGGAGAGAGAGAGAGAGAGAGTAGGGAATGACATGCGTTAAAGGAGCCACAGGTCAGATTTGAAGGACCATAGCCTCCATACATGGGGTGTGCGCTCTAACCACTGCACCACCAGCGCCCCAAAATGCTTTCTATTCTGAGACGAGACCTTCAA
Organism: Labrus mixtus; assembly: GCF_963584025.1. Lineage (NCBI taxonomy): Eukaryota > Metazoa > Chordata > Actinopteri > Labriformes > Labridae > Labrus > Labrus mixtus. Next base: position 28,823,374 of record NC_083619.1, on the reverse strand, counting down.
AAAGTGGACTCGAGACACAGACTGATATGGATTACGACAACACTAACTTTAGGAACAACCTCGATGGTCCATTTTGTCCGGGGACTTAAAGTTTCACAGAGCTCGGGTGAAACCACATTGAGACTCAGATATTGCAGCGTGATGAATCATATACGATGACTCAGCAGCCAGCTTGAACAGTCTGTTGAGACTGATAAAGTAGTTTGTTGTGAAAGAAGAGAAAGGTATTTATGTGCAGAGTGGGAAGAGGAGCTGGAGAAAGAGAAACAGCAGAGGACAGCGATAAAGAGGATTGGAAGCCCGCTGTATGAGAACAGTTCACCAATATGACGTCAATCCAAAAAAAACTCCCCCCCCCCTTTTTAACCCCAATCCCTGCTATTTATAGTCTGAAGACACCCCCACCCTTCCTCCTCCTCCTCCTCTTCTCCGTCCATGCTGGAGCGCTGCAGAAGGACAAAACTGGTTTCACCCACGGACAGACAGACGAGGAAAACATTAAAGAGCGGACCGCAGTGATGGAGGCATTCTGTGTTCTGAGACTTTAACTGAAACTCAGCGCCTGTTAGTTTTGAGGGGTGAAGCTCTGTGTTCTCAAAGTGGAAAAAAAAAAAAAAATAATAATAATAATGATAATAATAATAAATAAATAAATAAATAAAAATAAAAATAATAAAAAACATAATAAAAAACATAAAATGTACAAAAGGTGCAATGTAGGAGCTGTGCAGTGGACTATGAGGAAAAAAAAATCTTAGTGTGTGTAACTACTCAGTATGTGAATCAGCCTCAGGAGGTGCCGGTCAGCGCGGCCCCCCTTTACTCGTTTACCACTGGTGCCTTATGTTGTCCCGTGCTTGCTACAGACGGACCTGTGTTCGGGTTTCTGATGTTCCTCTGCTCACAGGTTTTTCACTTTGTCACTACTGCTGTATTAAATAAGAAACGTGATGCATATCTATCACCTCAGACTGTGAAATATTTAGAGGCTGACATTAGAAAATAAAACGAGTTGAATAAAAGACGACCTTCCAGAGTCTGCAGCCAGTTCACACAATCCCCTCCAAGTGGTCACAAAGTTTTCTGCTTCACTCTCCAAACATTTTGTTTGAACTCTGCACACTGTCCCCTCTCATCACTCTCTGGGCTTACAGAGAACGGTCTCTGTGTGTCATTGCACCGCCTGATGTGTCAGCGTCTGGCCTGCAGGGGGCGCAGGATGCCAGCGAGTGTGCGGGTCACAGCCGGAGGTGATGCTGCCTGAACACAAACACACACACATCTTTACAGTAAGAGACGAGCGAGTGTGAGGTCGAGTGTCAGACTGACGATCAGTGCTGACGAGGACTCGATAACAGAGAGGAGGTGTTGCTGGGTAAAGCAAAGGATTGTGGGATTGTGTGTTTGACTGGAAGCAGACCTGACTGCAGGACAGCAGGGCGGCAAACAACAGTTAAAGGGTCTTTCCAGTGTGAGCCCCCTTTGTTACACACTGTGGGGTCTGAATGACTCACAGTGAGTGTCTGACAACATTACAGACAAGATCTCTTCAGAGATTGAGATTTTTTTTTTCAAGTGTAGGATGTTTTCTTTAATCTAGAAACTGAAGTAGTTAAATCGCTCTTTTCAAAGTCACCTGTCCAAACGGACAAAAAAAGTCACATTACCTTCTAGAATACGGAAGTTTCTTGTCCACCGCTGCCTTGACTGACAAAGCGACATACCCTCAGTGTTAGTTTTTAAACCCATATTTTTTCTGCTCATGGCCACTCATTTGGCCATGAGCGACCACCCTTTCAAGATGCCAACCACATGCACGTCGTTGAACTTCCGACTCTCACGCGAGGTGAAACACATCTCTAAGAGCTTCTTTTTGAACGTATATCCAGACTCTTCTCCTCTGTCGCCCCCCGGTGGTGGAATGAACTTCCAAACTCCATGTGATCTGCAGAGTCCCTCTGCACCTTTAAGAAAAAGCTAAAGACCCAGCTCTTTCATGAATACCTACTAACTTAATGATGATGGTCTCCATATTATTGATGATGATGATGGTAGTGACGATGGTTTTTGTTTGATAACGACGACTTATAAGATGGTTTCTATACTGATTAGAGCTCTCAAGAACTGCCCTCAATGTTGTGCTTTGCCTCTGGTCACTTCCTGTCAGCACCTGTGTGTCCAATCAGACTCAAAGCTGATCGTTTGCTCTTACTGACATTGTTCCCTTTTTTCTAGATCCTTGCTTGTGTTGTTCTTACTCTCTGATGTACGTCGCTTTGGATAAAAGCGTCTGCTAAGTGAATTGTAGAAATGCAGATATTTGAGCCATGCATGATGTGCAAAGAGAAAAGCTAGAGGGACACCGAGATGATCATTCCATCGTTCACTAGCGCGCTCTGTGAGATGCATCGACCAGACGACAACGACTACATTCTCTTTAACGATGTGACTGTAGAGCCAATAAGAATCAGGAAAAATCAGCTCATCATGTCCCGTGTCATTAAGTAGCTGAAGCCCCCTCCCCATCATCGATTATTTACAATCTAAAATATTCAAGAAGAACGTTGAATCCACTCGGGGGAGTCGAGGTGCAGCTCTCTGACTCAGAGTGGAAACAAAGATGGAGGTTTCATTTGAAACTTTCTCCAGCTGGTTATTTACTAACGCTGGCAGAGACATAATGTTCCTGAGAGAGACGGAGTGATTCACACAGCTGGAGACACTTTAATAAAGCCGTGATGGAAAGAAAGAGACGAGCAGAGGGTTTGAAAGACAGGCGAGACGAAGACGAGACGCACCTGCTTCACCTTGAAAACGACAGCTGGAAGACGTGTAATAAAAAGTCGGGGGCCCGCGGCGTGCATGCCGGTATTAGAATCCT
>NC_083619.1:28731735-28811735 GCF_963584025.1 Labrus mixtus | reverse complement strand
GTGGCTTTTTGGTTTAAACGCCGACCATGGACCGCAACCTCGTCCATCACCTGGAAGAGTCTTTATTACATCCGTCTCCATCCCCATCATGTCTCTACTTTAGGTCACAAGGAGGGAAATAAAGAAGAGTGATGAATTATTGTAATGGAGAGAAAGTCACATGATCGGTCAGGCTGTGAGCTCTGGAGAGACTCAAAGTAACAAAGGTGCAGAGAAGATGAGAAATGTGACGCCCCCCGATGAAGGGAAGCGGGGGAAACGGTTGAAGGTCAAAGTGGTTTTCAAGGTGCCAGCCTTTAAACACAGCGTGTGTGTGTGTGTGTGTGCGTGTGCGTGTGCGTGCGTGTGTGCGTGTGTGTGTGTGCGTGTGCGTGTGCGTGTGTGTGTGTGTGTGCGTGTGCGTGCGTGTGCGTGTGTGCCCACACTGTTGAACATGTAATTGTAAAAACAAGCGTCGTATCTCCAAACCCCCCACGTCTCGTTTCTGCACGCCGCCCACGTCCGCCCTCCCCGAGAAGCAATTAACAGAATCAAACGCCCTTGACCACAGCTTCCCACCGGGTCCGCCGAGGCTCGATTAGGAAGCCGACAACACGCCGCCACGGGAACAGTGACCACTGTGGTTTTTGGGGAAACGACATTATCCGCAGCAGATTGTGTTTGTGGAAGAGAAAAAAAAAAAACAGTCAGCAGAACAACAAAAAAGGTTTCTTCCTCCTGAGAGGTTATGACGTCTGACCGTTTGTTTTACTGACAAGCCGAGGAACCGGACTCTGCTGATGGACACGGTGTTTGACAGGACGCTGCTGGACTGCACTGATGTCGAGGACGGGGGTCAGTCTGTCCACCAGCCTCTTACAGGATGACGACACAGCACTGCACTCATTCTGCAGCTCTTCAAAAAGAAGGCGTCTTTAAGCTCTTGGTTTGAGCGTGGGACGAAGGGGGACGCCATGACCACATGTGGCGGTTTTCCCATTTTCCACAGCGATGTGACTCATCCAGAGGTATTTGGATTGTCCCACAATAAGAGGTCACCAAAGTGAATTACAGATATATATCGAAATCAGAGACTGTAAATATGAATGTTTGAAGCCTGAGTGGCGTCCCCCGTCTGTTCCTGCAGGGGGCGCTGGAGTCCCATCAATGGCGGTCTCCATGCTGGAAATGCTGTCTCAGTCTAACTTTCAGTCAACCTAACGACAGGCTGAGAGCTGGAGCTGAGGCGGGTTTTAATCCTCCTGACAAACCGTTACACCACGCCCACCTGTCAATCAGGTCAGCTACACGCCTCACTGGGAGGGTAAACTATATTTGAAATACCCTCTTCTATCTGTGATGGTCTGTGTGGACCAGGGGTCTCCAACCTTTCTTCATCTGAGAGCAACTTGCTTCAAATCGCTTTCATTTATTCACACAGCACACATCAGCTGATAAAGCTACTGTTTGTATGTGTGTGAAATTGCAATAAGTAAATTCTTATCAATAATCTTAAATTCACATCAAGGTCCAAGAAAACATCACGACTTGTTTTTAAGGGCCAAATATATGAATAGTGGGAAGTGGTGCATTAACTGTCGTCAGATTTTTTTTAACACAGTCGGTCAACCTATAGCCGAACAGATTTCTCAGAACACCCTTTCATCCTTTCAAAAATAGACTCCAGTCAATCAAGTTTATGTTGGAGGAATTGTGGAGAAGAATCTGCTAACTTTGCTCATATATTTTGGTACTGTCCTCTCCAGACAGATTTTTGATTCTCTTGACGGAATATTTAACCTCCACCTACCAAGGGTCCCTCTACTGGCCATCCTCGGGGCTGTCCCAGAAACAATGAAAAGCAGAAATAAGATTTATTCATTACATATTACTTCTCGTAGCAGCCAAGAAGGCAATAACATTGAACTGGCTTAAGAGAGACGAGTCTTGGAAATGAGTTGTCAAAGGAATTTACATAATGGAAAAGATCATTTTTTAAATAAGACTGCAAAATGCAAAATTCCTTGACAGATGGTTTCCATGGCAACACGTGATGGAGGATGTTTAGATACAGGTTGGCAAGGGAAAATGTGGTGATATCTTAATTTATTAAAACATATACTGAATAGGGGATGTATGGAAACATTATTGTGGTTGCAAAAACTGAAATTAAATCATGGTTATGTCATTGGTGATGTGTGTGTCACGTTTTTGTTTTGGGTGTGTGTGTGTGTTTTTTATATTTATTTTTTATGTGTGTTTTATGATTGTTTTTTGTTGCTTTATTTTTCTCTATTACAAAAAAAATTGGGCAAACTAAGATATTATAACCATTTTGTTTTCTTCTTCTGCATTCTATTATTGTTTTGTATAACATTATATATATAAAAAAAAAGAATAATGATGTAAGAAATGAACGTTTGGATTGCCCAATAAACACAAAGTTGCAAAAAAGAAAAAAACCTGCCCACGAGCTACATGTTGGAGAAGCCCGGTGTGGACTGTAGATACATTTGTGTTTATGTGTTTGAATGTGGACAGCTGACGGGGATCCTAACAAATAAAGATGAACAATTTGACCACATGTAGTTTATGCTCGACGTTAGTTTGGAACTGGAAATCAAATGAAAAAGAAAAGTTGTTTCTGTTGTTTGACTGCAATCCACATCGTGTTGTTGAGTTTCCATCAGCGGTGGTAAACATGTGGAAGAGATGCACATAAACAACCTCAGGGTGTTTGATTTAGATAATAATCCACCTCTTCAGCTGCTTCTAAATGAAGCTGGAGACCCGTCTGCATGAAGCCGTGTGTGATGTGTGAACCTGGCGTGACAATGTGATGTACGCCGCGTGATTACAGCGGACCATCAGGATGATTTCTGAGCAGTTCGGACTCTTTTCTTCACGTGATTGGGGCGAGATGCATTTGGATAAAACAGAAATCTTTTCGTCTCTTGTTTTTTTGGCTGCGGACGATTTTCAGTGATTTCCTTCAGGATGTCACTCGGACAGCAGATTAAACGCTCCTGGGAAGACTTCACACAGGTCTACATCTCTCAACAGCACAGCATCGGCAGGCTGGTTCAAAGTAACAGATGACATCACATCACTTCTATGCTCGCTTTCCTCCAACTGGCTCCCTCACACTCTTCTAGTGCTTTCACACCTGCAGAAAACTCCTGAAAAACTCCTGATATTTCCAGGAGGAGCTGAACGCAAAGAGCCAAATTCTTCACTCCCAGACTCCTGACTCGTATTATTTCCGCAGCGAGTCCGATCACTTCTGAAGCCGTTTTCACAGACACAATCCTGAAGTTATCTCGATCTTTTCAGGACAGTGTGCATGTGAAAACATCTTCAGAAGTGATTTTTAAGATTTGGCCGATCACTTTGAAAGCTTGTCTGGGTCATGCCCTCGCAGAAAGACTGACCCCTCTCATGACCTTAAATCTTCACACGGGGTCTTCTGGTCCTTCCAAAGTCAAGACTCAAATGATCCACTGAAAACTGAAATCTTCCGATAAGCTATGGGTAGAAACTGAAAGAATAAGATCATATAGAGCCGCTACTCCTGCGCATTGAAAGGAGCCGGTTGTGGTGGTTTGGGCATCTGATTAGAACGCCTCCTGGACTCCTTCCTTTGGAGGTTTTCCGAGCACGCCCAACTGGAGGAGACCCCGGGGTCGACCCAGAGTTCATTGGAGGGATGATATATCCAGTCTCGGACGATATCCCTTCACTGTGCTCGTTTACATCTGGGTAGTAGAGCCGGGGAAGCAGGCCCATTAACCAGAGCTCGGCCTCAGCTAGTGGCGGGCGGCTGCACGGTAGAGCATGACACTTCACATGGCACTGGTGCCGACCAGCGAGGGTGGTGGAGATTAACAGTTTAGTCGACTAAATGCCCAAATCTCTACTGAAAAGCGCAGAAGGAAAAAAGGAACTCTGCGATTAAAATGTTGAAATGAAAGGATGTCCATGATGAATCTGTTGTCACATGGTTTTCAGATTTGTGTTGTGAGAATATAGAAGAGAGGTCTGCCATGCTCAGACTCACTAATACAGCTCTCGCTTTATACTCGAGAGGTGAAGTCAGATTTGAATATATAACGACTTCTCCTTTCCTTTTCTCGCCCACCTCACACTTCCTTCCTCTCCTCCCGTAAAGGCCACACCTCAGCCTCAGATCTGACAGAAGGATCTGCTCATTAAGTCGCAGCGAGACGGGTAGAAGAAGGCCGAGATGTTGCCATTAACGCGGAGATGATCTCGGAGGTGACGGACGCACCACAGCTGGAGGAATATGTGTGCTGTAATTATAAATGGATTACTTGAAGGCTGTATTTCCATTTAAATTGAGGAAGATTAGAGGTGTAGATTGCACCTTTGGGAGCAGGAGGAGAGAGAGGGAATCAAACGATTAGAGAGAGAGATAAGCTGAACACGATGGTTGGAGGTTTAGACCACCAAAGATGAGACTTTCACATCTTTGCTTCTAATAAAAAAAAACGTTTGTAACCATGGAGACTCTGCAGCATGGATGTGTGATAGACATGGAGACAGCGTTGGAGGCGGAGCTGATCAGTGGGGCATGAACCACAAGAAGTTGGACTTCTGCATGTGAAAGTACCCAAATCTCCCGCCCTAATGTGCCCCATAGAGCATGCACTCTTAAGAGTCACAGTCCCCTGGCTCTGATCTGCGTTCATAAAGTCAACGACAATATCGCTGACTTCAGCTTTAATTGAAATTTACAACTTGTAAGTTTTCTAATTGGAAGTTGATGCACCTCAGCTGATTTATAGATGTGTCTTTACCAATGTAAAATGTGAAAAAGTCTCTTTGGGCCTAATGACATCATGTGTGGCATCAGCTGCAATACCAGCTTTGGCCACTATGTTAAATTGGCTTCAATGGTCAGCGCACTTCCTGGTCGGCTCGGTCTGCAGGTGAACGTTGGTGGTCTGTATTTCAGGAGCGAGTTGGGAAGCTTGTTCCATAAGAATAAGGTTTTGTGTCAAATGGTCAGAAAGAAAAATAATTCAGTCGAGGCAGGTATCCTTTCTCCTGCCCGGTGCCGGGTTCAGACACAAAGAGAAGGTCATGTGACCTAAATGGCGCCCCCTGGTGGACAGAGTTGTAACTGCAACTAAATGCTGTGCTGAATCGATCAATGCAGACAGGTGTGCCTGCAGCTATCACCTGTAGACCTCTCAGATCCACATCCGTGTTTCTGTTTTTAACGCCCGGCAGTTTCAGACGGAAAAAAAAAACAGACTCAGTGTGAGGGATCACACCGGTTATCCTTCATCAGGTTTGAGCGTTCTGGTGGTCGTGTGTTTGAAGCTTTTTTTCTTGCTGAGGGACAGACTGTTAGGACGCAGACTCTGTCGGGCTCACACGGTCGAGCCGGCTTGAACTTATTCAGATCATGTTGACTACAGAGAGACGCTGGCACACTTTAAAAAGCTGGATTGTCTTTTTCATGTGCTAATGATGTCCACAGTGGGTGAAGGTTGTTCACAAGGTGATTTCTTTGATGTGCACAGTGATATATTTTTATAGAAGAGAGGCCTGCCGTGCAAAGTCTTTTGTGAAATGGTTAACATAATGTTTGTTTGTATAAAGATCTGACCAGAGGAAGAAGAGAGCATGACAGAAAACAGATGAAGCACTGTGAGAGTGAGCGGTTCGGATTAGACGATACCTGCTGCAGGAGGATCAGAGTCTCTGTCTTTTTAAAAGTAGATGAGGGTTAGGGTGTGAAGTGTTTGAAGAAGATGCTTCAGGTTTGACTGATGACTTCATCCCACTTTCATTATTTATCTTCCCACATGTTGACGTCCTGAAAGACGTTCTCAACACTTTTAAAAAAAACTGTCTCAGGACTCGAGCCTCGATTATAAAATCTAGTAACATCCTGTTTGAATGAATAATGAAAGAGAACATCTTGAAGCATTACAGCCTGGGTTTAAGAAAAGCCTCCTGTTAATGTCCAAATAATGACAAGGAGACGTAGCCCGGTCAGATCAGATCACCGCCCCCCCCTTCATTCCTCCACATGTGATAGACTAGACACATCTGTACGTTCTGTACTTTAGACACCGTGGAGAAAAATAAAAAATAAAAGAAGAAGGAAGACACAAGGAAGGATACAAAAAAGAAAAGAAAATACAGGATCCAAAAATAGCATTTAGTTCACATGGAAACCACCTGAAAGAGACGGAAGAGAAGCGGAGAGAGAGGAAGAAAGGAGGGGTGATGAGGATGAAAGAGATCGAGGTGAAGATGGTAAAGATGGAGAAGGTAAAGAAAAGAAGAGAGAGTGAGGAGGATGAAATCAATCTTCTTTAAAAGATCAGTCAGCACCTGATGGAGACTTTCTGAAACCATCAGAGACGTACGACACGAGACAACGCACAAACCGCTCTCTGTTCACTGTTTGAGCTCTTCTTCTTCTTCTTCTCTTTCTTTTCTTAACTTCCAAAGATAAAACAGAGGGATGATAAATCAGACAAACCCTCCATGTGTACAAGGTTGATATGAAACTCCAGAGATTCTGAGGAGATCAAGAAAAGCATCTGTACCGGAAGGTCGGGGGTTCGAACCCCAGCTCCTGCAGCCATCTTAACTACTTTAAAGATCTACCTTTTGTCTTTCCATTCCTTCTCTGTAGAGACAGGACAGTGGACACAGGTCAGACCAGAACCCGGGCCGCCCGGCCGGAGAACCAGAACCTCCACACATGGTCCACTACGCCACCAGCAACCCAGTTAACCTTTCCTTCTAAAAATCTAACTTCCTTCTCCAACATGATTTTGACATCCACACTTGAAGGCTGATGTTTCGATGAAAACCTCCAAAAAAAGGGTTTTATGTTTTATCAAAGAGAGAACTAAATTGGATTTCATTTCCACATTCAACAGGGGACGACTGTCCGAAGGTTTCTTCTTTGGCCCTGAGGTGAGACGAGGGGATTTATCGCTTTGTGAAACTTTTTGTTGAAGCAATTATTTTTAACATTTCCTAAACTTGAATGATGAAAGCATCTCCTGTTCTCAAGACACAGACACAAGTTTGGTATGAATTCACAGAGAGAGGAGAGGGAACAAGGAGGGAAGAGAGGAGAGGGAAGTAGGGGATGAAGAAGAAGAGGAAGAGGTTAAAAATGAAGAATAAACAGGAGGCGTAAAGGTGAGCAGAGCGCTAAGCTTCCTGTTGATCTTTGCCATAAATCTTCAAACGGCGGTGGAAGGCAGAGCAGCTTTTCTGGCTCCCAGGAGAGGGAGGAAAAACTCATCAGAGTGATACATCAGCAGGATTCCCTCCTCCACGCGGACTACAGGTTCTGGGTTTGAGGATTGAACGGGTATAATGAGGTCTGAGGTGTTGCAGGGGGAAGAGCGGAGAGGCTTTAAGTCCCGGGATGGTGTTTGTATTCCTTCAGCCGACGCTCCAATCCTGAGCGACTTACAGCAGATCCTCCAGCAGGGTTTACTTTATATCCTGAAGCTTCTCAGTGAAGGCAGCGAGTGTTCAAAAAGGAACCAAGGTCAAAGGGAGAAACGAGAACAGGCGGTTTGACACGTCTCATGTTTGTCCAGTGTGTCTGCGTTTTAACCTCCAGTATCTTTAATGACTCTTTAATCACTCTGATAAAAACCTCGGAGCTCGGAGCCTCTTCAAAACATTCCTCATGGCAACAGTTGACTGACAACCTGGGGCTGCCGTTGCTAGGATACCATGCAACCATCGTCTGCTGGAAGCCTCCTACTGTGCATCAAACTTACACTTCATACACGGCTGGGGACGATTTGCAAGAGATTTCAAACATTTCAACACTTTGTAACAAGTTTCAAGTTAACCAGAATTTGTTTTCTGTTAAGTTTTTTTTTCAGTGTTTTTAAAGTTGTTTTTGGGCGATTTTTGTGTTTTTATTTGCGAGGACAGCTGAAGAGAGAGAGGACATGTTGGGTGGAGAGAGTGGGGGAGGACATGTGGTAAAGGGCTGAGGTTTGATTTGAACCCATAGAATCCACCACCAGGGGGCTCTCTATCAAAACGATAACAAAACATGACGTCGAGGCTTGCGGGGAATCAAGGGAGTGATACTCCATGCTGCTGCCAACCCCACCCCGATGAATACGACCTCCGAGTTGACCGTAGTCAAGACGACTGGGCGAAACCGACCTGAGGAAGAGATCCTAATTGTTTTTTTTTTTCCTCTTTCTGGTTTTATTTTGTTCTTTTTAGGGAACAAATTCTACAGATGGAACTCGACTAACTCTGGTATATTTACAGAAATGTTGAATGGTATGCTCCGTCTCTTTAGAATAAAAATAAATAAATCTGGTGATCACCTGACGAGCCAGCAAACAAAGCCGAGCTGCTTGAATTTTCACACTGATGGTGGCAGAATGTCCTTGAACCTCTTTCAAAACACACATGGAAAATTAGGAGCGTTAAAACGTTTTCATTTTATTAAATCACAAACTGGAACTAGAGAGAATCATATCTTGCAATAGACCCGTAATATCTTTCTACAGCCCGACCACATGACATTAAAAGCAGTTATCTGTACACCTGGATTTGTTGTAGTCATGATCACAGGTGCATTCTGGGAAATCAGAGGCACATTTAGCAGCGGAGCGGTACAAAAACTTGGGACTTTGTGTGTGTACAGGTGTGTCTCATCAATAAGGTCACCTCCAGACAGGAAAAGCTCCAACAACACAAAGCAAATATTTGCTGTCACTTGACTTCCAAACACTGGTGTGGGGGTGTGTGTGTGGTATGTGTGTGTGTGTGTGTGTGTGTGTGTGTCTGTGTGTGTGTGTGTGTGTGTGTCTGTGTGTGTGTGTGTGTGTGTGTGTGTGTCTGTGTGTGTGTGTGTGTGTGTGTGTGTGTCTGTGTGTGTGTGTCTGTGTGTGTGTGTCTGTGTGTGTGTCTGTGTGTGTGTGTGTGTCTGTGTGTGTGTGTGTGTCTGTGTCTGTGTCTGTGTGTGTGTGTGTGTGTGTGTGGTATGTGTGTGTGTCTGTCTGTCTGTGTGTGTGTGTCTGTGTGTGTCTGTGGTATGTGTGTGTGTGTGTGTCTGTCTGTGTGTGTGTGTCTGTGGTATGTGTGTGTGTGTGTCTGTCTGTGTGTGTGTGTGTGTGTGTGTCTGTCTGTCTGTGGTATGTGTGTGTGTGTCTGTCTGTGTGTGTGTGTGGTGTGTGTGTCTGTCTGTCTGTGTGTGTGTGTGTGTCTGTCTGTGTGTGTGTGTGTGTGTGTGTGTGTCTGTCTGTGTGTGTGTGTGTGTCTGTGTGTGTGTCTGTCTGTGTGTCTGTCTGTCTGTGTGTGTGTCTGTTCAGTACCTGTCCAGGTCTTCACTGTCCTGCATGTTGAACAGCATGGAGGGGATGAGCTTGTCCATGTGCTGAGGCTCCCAGATGATGGCCTGCAGCTCATCGTTCACCGTCTTCCTCACCACGCCCTGCAGACCTTTGATGCCCGCCACACGGATCCTGACACACACACACACACACACACACACACACACACACACACACACACACACACACACACACACACACACACACACACACACACACACACACACACACACACACACACACACACACACACACACACACACACACACACACACACACACACACACACACACACACACACACACACACACACACACACACACACACACACACACACACACACACACACACACACACACACACACACACACACACACACACACACACACACACACACACACACACACACACACACACACACACACACACACACACACACACACACACACACACACACACACACACACACACACACACACACACACACACACACACACACACACACACACACACACACACACACACACACACACACACACACACACACACGGTTGATTTCCTGTCTCTGGTCAGTATGAACACTGTCTCCTCGTCCTGCTTCTACAACCTTTCCAAAGTGTTCTTTTCTCCAACTGTAGTACCAGTTGTATCCTCCCTCTGCCGGTCCAGCTGACTTTGACTGTTTGCAGGAAAACAGTCGGTGCAGACTCGGGCTGGGAATCTTTGAGTGTCAATTTGATTTGTCGTGTCACGATTCGATTCTGAATCTATTTTCGATACAAAACTAATCATGATTCAAAGTCTATTTTTGAATTAGTACATACTTCAGGATCTACTCCAGTCATCTGTGAGACTGCCTGAATTTCTTGCTGCCCCATTTTTCATTCTACTGAGTTAAAGAGCCAGCATTAGCTTAGCTTAGCAGGGAGTGACTGATTAGCCAAAAAAAAGTTTTTGGGAAGTTATGAATCGAATTAAAATCTCAGAAGATAAGAATCTCTATTATCATACAAGCTGTTTTTTTCCCACCTCTCATGCAGACAAAAGAGGCGAATACAATCTGACCTAAAGGAATCAGAACCACTCAGCATCTCCAACACCAACTCCATTCTCACTGCTCAGTTTGCTCATCACTTTAAACTAGGGGTGTAACGAACCACCCATCTGGATCAGTTGGTTGAACAATTAAATCAATGGGAAGTCAAAACAATGATCTATCTAAACACTTTTTTTTTACTCCTTCTTCAAACCTGTTGGATAGCTTCTGCCCAACTGTGCATCATCCAAAACTGCTAACAATAGCGAGCAGCAAAGTTAAAGAAGAAATCTGAAGTCTACATGTGGGTAGGCTGCAGGGCCTTCTTTGCAGACCATGTTTCTCCATATGATTGGCATCTAATCTAACATCCTATACAAAAGATCTCACTATCCACACATCCCTTAAGTAGTGCGAGTAGGATCTGAAGTCACGTCCTCACCCCCCAAAACCAAACGGCATCCATGTGCGTCACAATCCATCTGCACCTTGGTTTTGCTCCATCCAACGGCCCGCAGCCTCACCACCAACAGGATCCATTTCTGAAGCGGAGCAGAGCGCAGGACAATAAGCAACGCCCTGAAAAGTCGACCACCGCTCCCGGAGGCTAAACGGTCATCAGATAAAAGCCGATGAGTTCAGAGATAGAACAGAACGTCTTTGAGAATCTGTGTCTCCTCTTCAGGTTTCTTCACAAACAACAACAACAACATATGTTGCATATATATGCAATATGAAAACCAAGATGGGGGGAGAGGAGTCTTGTTAAGTATAATACGGTGTCATCGCCTGAGCTTCACTGCCACCACCTCCGCCGCCGCCGTCACTGAGCTATTTTTAACCAGCCTGAGAATGCGGCTGGCAGGCAGAGAGTCTCTGTGTCCTCAAAAGGAGGACAATGATGTTTACCTGATGTCTGGCTCCCTGAACACTCTCATTTCTCTTTTATTAAAAAAAACAAACACCTCCAGGTTTGAAATTACTTTGCATGCACGATGAGTGGACGTGGTGGAAGAAGGAATCTCCTCACTTACTTTCTGCCCTAAAGCTTTTTGTGCTTTTTTCTTCTGTTAATAAAGTCTCCTTTAAAATTCACCTGCTTTATCACATTTGTTATGTGTCCTGCACCCTCATTGGATATTATCAGTCGAATCAACCTGGTCAATGTTCCTTAAGTTGGTACGCAGCTTCTTGTTTTTGGAATTAGCTGCAAAATTAATCTTACAGTTTGTAAACTCCACCACCAGGGGGCTCTCAATCAAAACAATAACAATAGATGACGTCGAGGCTGGCGGGGAATCATGGGAGTGATTCTTCTGCTACTCCCAACCCCCTGATGAAAACAAACTATCTGTTGACCGTAGTCATGACGACCGGGTGAAACCGACCTGAGGAAGAGAATATGTTTACAGACGAGCTGATGTATCAGAGTTTAATCTACATGATGTTTTTTATCACAGCAGCACAAACAGGAACAGGACGACAGCTTTCAGCAGCAGCTCACGCTTCCTTATGCAGCCACTTTGACGTAACATCCGATGTTTCCACGGCAACGATAAACATGTCACGTCCGTCATGGCGGCCACCGCAACAAGAGACGTGCCGTTACAACTCGAAATTAAGAATTTTTCTGGCTTTGATAACTGTTGGAAATATTAGAGGTGGTGTAAGAACTCAACATCGGTTTAGTCCATTTTTACATTTTCATATAGAATTCTATTAAAATTTGACATATTGAACCTTTAAGTTGTATCTTAGTGGAACATTAATATGCAGCTTCTCTGTCTTGGAATCAGCTGTAAAAATAATGAAGTCCTTGAGGGTTGGTTTACTCAGAAGCCCTTAGAGAACATGCCTACATGTATTTTATTTGACTCCATTTTCCTCTGATGACGAGTTGATTTCTTGTGATCTTGACAAAACGATTTGAGCGATCAGATTGGTTTCAGGACGTGACGATGCCTCAGTATTAGACTCCTCATAAGTGGTTCTAAACTCCATGCGGTATGTTTGACTCGTGACATGTGTTTCATGTGCGATTGTGCGTCTGCCGTTCTGCCTCTGGACGCTACGTTCACATTCTCCATGAGACAATAAGGAAGAAGAAGGCATCACAGGCACGTTGGCCCACTTCTCTGCAAATCATTTCAAGTTAATTTAAGCCGGGCAGTTCTCTTCATTTCATCATCGATACGTCTTTCAAACGCTCGTATCTCAATCCGCCCGGTGAGGCGGCGGCGCTCTCCTGTGGTGGCGTTAATGAGCCGTGAGGTCTCAGTGGGAGGAGAAGGCCATGAAATATGGATCAGGACGAGATGTGGTTAATTCTGTATTCAGGAGACCTGTGCTGGTGGGGATCGGGTGACAGCCCCTCCCCCCCATGCTGGATGTGATGTTTGTGTAATCCATCACTGAATTAGATCGTCTCTGAAAGATGGAGACGTGGGGCCACATGGAAAACTATCTTCTTTATAATGAAAACAAAAAGATACACCAGTGGACAGACGGACTATAAGGAGCTGATTTCTCTCACTGAAGCTCAATTTCACAAAGAAAAGGAGCCAATCAACGGTTTCAGAAATGATCAAGAAGATATTATTTTACCCTCCAGGGAGCCAAAGAGTGACTGAAATAAAGTGTCAGTTTTGTTGTAAAAGTTTAACATGTCACATGAAACCTTTAAGAATTAATTTATATGTTGTTAACTGGAAGACAACAATGGCGGCCTTAAACAGGAAGTAGAATTATTTGGAACAGTCGAGTTCAGTCCACACACTCCACTGTGTGTTTTGTGGGTGAATAAAGTGGTCTTACCTGGTTCTGGTTTCAGGATCTTCATGAGTAGAGTGGCACATGGCGCTGAACTGGGACACAAAGAAGTCGTAGCGGCGGTGGTAGGACGGCGTGTCCTCCTCAATGTTGGCAAACTTCACAAACTACAAAGAGGACAGAAACACAGAGGAACATATCTATTAGCACATGCGTCTTCGGGATTTAACCGTTTTGTTTCGATTCATCCATCTTGGAAATCGTTGGAGAAACCTGTTGAGGAACGTGTTCTGTATTGATGCTCAGTCTGTATTTTTAGAGTAGATTAGATTATACTTTACATTATTTAGTAATATAAAGGTTCAACAGATCCAGAACATGTTGGATATTTAGGATTTGAAATCTGGATGTTAACATTTGTATTCGCAGAACAGCCAATGAGAGAAATGTACAAAGAGACAAAGATTCTTTAAGGGATGTAACCATAAATAAATACTATTTAAAACACGGATAAATATGGATTAAAGATACGAGGGAGGGGAGAACATTACGCCAGATAACCTCAAAACGATACAACATGATTAGTATCCAGCTCGCTTCCCTGCCAGAAAAGGAAAAGCGTCCTTAATCCACCTCTGACATCGTCAACGGGAGTTCAAATACCTCCAATCAGAACTAATAACAGCCGTGAAGCTGCTAATTTTCACCAAAACCAGATTCATAATTAGCAGACATCTGCAATGACATACAGCACACTTCAGAGAGTAAAAAGACGTCACGTCTGTGCATGGACATGAACTGGAAATGACGGCGATGATGACATCAAGAGAGCCACCCACTTTTGTCCAGCCTGTAATTTCTTCCCTCCAAATGGCGTGCAGAGTGTCCTCTGGAGAGGCCTCCTCACAGTCAGCTGTGCTCGAGGAGTGCTCCTCACTACCCTATCATTGTCCACTGTAACAAATTGCCTCTGTACAGTTTGACATTGGTGAGCGAAACCTCGCCGCTCTACCTGGTAATTTCCTCCCATTTAGTGTCTAACCTCTCCCAGGGGCAATGGCTCCGACGGGGAGGAGGTAGGCGTGCAGGGAAGTGGCTTCCCATCAGCTTTTCAAACATACTCCGGAATCAGACGACCAAACCAAGGCTTCAGACTCACAGTGCTTTAGCATGTAACTGATGGTGCACACTTCAAGCGGAGTCAAATGAAGGTATTCTTCATAGTATATATAGAATAATAATACCAGTCTGAACAAACTGCTTCATACAAAAAAAAGGAACGATCAGATATAAACAAACCATAGTCTGTATAAAACATGGACGTACTCTCATTGGTTTGTAATGTGGAGTGTTGAAGCCCAACGATGGTGGTCGCCATATTTGAAATGTTGAAATCTCAACATAACGTTAGGTCAATCTAGCAGCAGGTAAAAAAGGTGGAGCTGAGGCGGACCTCAAGCCTCCTGCCAAACATATATAACATGCCCACCTTTCTTATCTTTCTTATTTTAGCCGCGCCCCTAATTATGCATGCATTTCTCTATAGCCTTCATGTTTTTAAAATGGAGTCGTAAAAAAATGTTTTACCACTGTACTGGGTGTACCAATACAGACACGAGCTTTTGATACCCAATTTATTTTTGAACCACGCTGTAAACAAGTTAATTTCTGATTTTTTAATTTCTAAAGTGGGCATTTTGACATGAGACCAAAATGGGGATGCCTTCGCTTTAGCAGCCGGCCCCAAGTGGACACTCGAGAAACTGTTTTTTTGAACATCTGGAGGCTGCTGCTTGAAACTGAGGTACACAAGATAATTTAAAAGAATTGCAGAATCGAATCATGAAATTAAATTAAATACAAGCTCGCACAAAGACAAGCATGCCTTCAAAGGTGAATAAAAACGAGATTGGGTCTAAAAACGAGGGAAGGGGAAGATCTTCATGTTGATTAAAAGCTGTTCCAATGTTAGTAAAATCCAAGCATACAACACAGATGCGATAGATAGATAGATAGATAGATAGATAGATAGATAGATAGATAGATACTTTACTGATCCCGAGGGAAATTCAAAGTATTCTTAGTAAAAGATCAAAGTTCAAAGGTTTGTGGATTAGATTTATGACCCAATTTCTTGCTTTGATTTTTAGGAATGACGTAGTAGTTTGTCTCATTGGTAGTTTGTTGGTTGCCCTGGGTTGCTGGTTTACTGATGACCCTGCTGGTGAGTATGCAGCATCACAGTCTGAGGGGGAGGACGCAGACTGCTGCTGACTCCAGCAAAGAAGTTGGACACTGCAGCCTCGAGTAATTTAAGAAGTCTTACTTAGCAATTATCTTGATTTCACAGAGCATTTAGGATTACGTACACCTATATGAGCACTTAATCTACATGTTTGATTTTCCAATTGTCAGTGGGTGAGAGTTTGTCAGGAGCTGCAGTTTTGAAGGAAACATGATAAATCCTGGCCTCTGCAGTTCATCGCAGTAAAGTGTTGATGTCTTTGGTTGCAGACAGTCATAAAGGGCTGCTGCCACCTGAGTCCTGACTCAGGTAATGATGATGAAGACCTCCTCGGCCTCTTAACTGTCAGACTGGGACTTTGTTTCCCCTTCAGTTGTTGTTTGTGCTGAACGAAGAGGAAAAGTCTTCTCTACAGCTGTGACTGGTACAGAGAGCTGAAGTACATCTAAGTCTGTCCCGTATGATTAAAGCTCTACCTTTAATATGTCTATTCAATATGGACAAAATCAAAGCATTTTCATCCATAGTCACATATCACACTCAGCCCCTATATGATGTCCATACACAAGAAAGAGTGTGTTAAAGGGTCACATATTCTGTAAAATACACTTCTCCATGTTCCTCTAACTCTAACATGTGTCTCTAGTCTGTCTACAAACCCCCCAATCATGAGAAAAATCCATCCTCTCCGTCTTCTGCCTGCTCCACTTTTTCAGAAAATGTGTGCTCAAACAGGCCGTTTGGAGATTTTCCCTTCATGACATCACAAAGGGCAGTAGCCCCTCCCCCAGGTGGGTGACACTCCCACAGCTAGGTGTTTGTTCTGCCCTCTGAGTCTGCCTTCTCACCGTAAACAATAGGACATGGAGAGAGAAAGACTGAGTACACCCAAACCCTTCCAGAGAGGGGGCGTGGTCAGACACAGCTCATTTACATATTTAAAGGTACAGACAGAAACAGCCTGTTCTGAGCAGGGCTGAAATAGAGGGGTTTATAGACATGATCAAATACAGGATCAGAGTGGATTTAGAACAAGAAACTTCACACACATGTTTTGAGGAGCTCTGAGACTTATTTACACTGAAGAAGAGGAGGAGGATATGTGACCTTTAAAATGCACTAACCACATGTTAGAGGGAAAGTATTGACTCACTTAAAGGCACCTCGAGACATTAAACAAATTATTTTGGGCAATCGCTGGGTGTCTGATTTTTTATTAAGGTCTGAGCTGCACATGAAAGGATTCAAACAGAGAGAAAAAACAAAGACTTTGAAGTGGACTGATGAAGGTTCCTCTGTTAGAAGAGGAGCCAAGTCTTCAGAGGCCATCTGCGCACTAACTGTTGAGCTAAATCACAAGTATAGAAGGTCGACTGAGGCCGAAATGAAGAAACAGACGGAATCTAAAGAAGGAGAGACGGGGAAGAACTGATAGAGCTTACTCAGATTAGAGACTCCCTTTTTGTTCACAAAGTCCACGACTGACACATGGAAGCAGGAAGATTGAACCAGTGAACAGAGACGCACATTTCCTTATCAGAATGTCCGCTGTGTTTGTGTGTGTGTGTGTGTGTGTGTGTGTGTGGCACATCTGGCTCCGCAGACTATAAATAGCTGACGTCTAAACTCCCCGGTGTGTCTGACTCAGTGGCTTCATTTGCCCGAGTGCAGACTGATGAGTGTCTCTTCTATTGAGATGGAGCGCAGGAAGAGACACTTCAAGCCGTCGCAGTCTGCCAATTTCTTGTGACAAAGAGAGCTGGCTGATGGATTCGGCCACATGGACGGGAGTGACACACGCTGGGCGCAGCAGGCAAAGGGAAGACAGGGGACGGGTAGATTTAAAGGCATTTCAAGTGAAAAATCATGCATGTTTTTATCCCACTGATTTGAAAACCTTTTATATGATTGGTTAACAGAATGGTTATTAATTAGCGGAACATCTTAAAAGTTGTTATCCACATTTTAATGTGATTTTGTGTTGAGTTAGTTTTCAATCCAAAGCCATTTTCAGACTTCTTGTTTTCGCTAAAGCGTAACTAAGCTCCGCCCTCATCACGTCTTTGTATCTTCAATTTGATTCTGAGACAGCGTAGAATCGGAGCCACAGCCTGTGAGATTCAAGTTGCATTTCGGCGTTGCAGAAGCTCCACATACACACACAGTCAGACATGCACACACACACACAGCGCTGTGCTCCCCTGCTGGCTCAGCTGATCCTGTCTCTCCTCTGTAACGCCTCTGTTACTATCTCTGAAGAAGCTACAGAGGGTGGATCACTTCGCCCCCCTGTTACGCCTCAGCAACATTCAGATTGAAGGTGAAACATCACAGGGGCTTAAATATCACGGCTTGAAACATCAGTCTGAATAGTTAAAGAAACTAATGATACACTCTTTAAAGGGACTCTAACACCAACTGTGAGACCAGGTGGCCGTTCATGAAGCCCGTTGGCTTGAGGCTTAAAACATCTTTACTTAACAATAACAGTTTGATACTCTTTAAGTCTTAAACTGATTTAAACTCATTTGATTTATATTGAATAAAAAGGTAAACACCTCAGGAAATAAAATATGAGAAGAGGGAGAATAAAGATCGAGCTTAGTCCTCTGGAGCGTTATTTTAAAATACATGAAACAGAATGTTGAACTCTGTGACTGAACCATTACTAAATGGACTCAACTTCAATTAGACACATTTTAGTTGCATGAACTGAAGCTTTTCCATGATTCCAGTTCCACAGAGACCAGAATGCAGGCCTGCTCGAGGTCCCTCAAGTCTCTGAACGTAGTATGGGAGGTAGAGCCTGGTCCCTGTCTTTTGGAATCCTGCATCAGTCAGGGTCCAGGTGTCAGGCACCCTCTCTACTTATGATAAAGGCTGTCCACATTGTGTACCCGTGCTTGTGCTCGTGTATGAACTGCACCGTGCTGAAGTAAACCTCTTCAAAGCGTGCCAGGGCCAAGGAAGTGCATCGAGTTTGAGCACAGACTGGAGCACTCACACTCGTCAAACGAACTGGACTTAAGGGGTGAAGGGTGCTTATGCACGGTAAGGCTTGCCTAGTGAGAGTGCGCCCATCAGCCAATCAAAGTGCAGCAAACCTCAGTTTCCCATGAGTCTGGTTCTCCCCGAGGTTTTTTTTTTTCTTTCTACTGTTGCCAAGTGTTTACTCATGTTACATCTCTTGAAATAACTTGGAGGATGTTCCAGACCTTCTCTTTGTCAAGTTTGCTGAGAAATAAAGAAAGACGTATTGATGGAGCTCTGACATGTTTTTGTTTTTTGTTGTTGTTGTTTTCGCCTGTGATGTTGTCGATCAGGATGATTTAGTTCAATCTACTCTCCGGCACACACACACAATGTGTGATGTTTGGAGCTAACGGGTCACCGCTGAGGCTCGGCTGCTTTCAAACAGTCTTTCAACCAAAAAAGCTGCACTCATTTGTCGGGCTGCGTCTTGTTCTGCAGACATCTCAAACAAACTCATTAAACTGATAATTACCTGACGGAACAAACACGGGTGCTTCTTTTTTTCCACGGCTGAGATGTGAAACCAAAAACGCTGACATTAAACACAGCGTCTCGCCTTTGTAGCCGGCATCATGAGGGGGCATATAATTAACACAGCTTGCTCCTAAAGGCGGCGTTTGCCACTGTTGACAACGCCCCCCTCCCCCTCCACTCCCCATCCGACTCACCTACCTGTCTCTGCCTTCATCAGAGTCTAAATACCACACATAAATAATGCAAAGGCTTTCACGTCTAAAACCTGCGGCTCTGTTTCCTGCTTCCTGCCCAGATGAACCTCCAACAATGGAAAGGACAACAGGCCCAGAACAAGAGGCATGAAGAGTGGGGGAAAAAAACTTTGGGTTCACCTTCAAAAGACTTAGGAGGGGGGGAAAAATGAGTCTGACATTTGCTGGCGGCTTATAAAAGGCTAATAATAATCAGAATCTGTCACAGGACATGGTATTTCCACCGCCAGAGTAAAAGTTAAATGAGGTATTAAACCAGAGACATCAACCTCTGGGCTGCAGCTGAGTAATGTGTTTAATGTTCTGCTCGGTGTGTGTGTGTGTGTGTGTGTGTTCAGCTTGAAGTGAAGCTTTATGTTAATTTTAGTTTGTGTTCACAGCAAAATTAAAAAAGATTGATAGTCTTATTTCGAGGCAACATTTCAAACAACGAGCTACAAAAACAGAGTTCAGGGATGTTTAAACCTGTTGCAGCAGCAGATCTGTGTGAGTTCTGTCATGTGTGACATGTTCCACATAAATAAATCATAAAGTCTGTCCTGTGTAAATGTGTCTCTGAGTCATGACTGTCTACAATGAGGGAGAAGCTCGAGTCCCGCTGACTGTGTTGTTGTCAGAGCCGTGTTTACATGGACGGGACGGCCGGCTCCTCCCCTTGTGTATAAAAGCTGTTTTAGTCAAGAACTAGAGAGAAGAAGAAGAACATACTCACTGATTATTTGGATGTTAGTAAGAGTTTTTAGATCACGCTCATTCTGTGTCAGTTTACATGAAATGTGAAGCTACGAGCTAACTAAAGAGCGCTAACATTAGCATGCTAACACAACAATGCAGGCAACAGGCAGCAGCCCCAGTAAAGGACAATTGCTGCTCACACTTTAAGTCGTTTATTATGGTGTTTCATTTCCCTGAATGGTGTATGAATGG
The DNA here is from genome assembly GCF_963584025.1 of Labrus mixtus. Classification (NCBI taxonomy): domain Eukaryota; kingdom Metazoa; phylum Chordata; class Actinopteri; order Labriformes; family Labridae; genus Labrus; species Labrus mixtus. The sequence goes on along the minus strand of NC_083619.1, from coordinate 28,791,647 downwards.
ATGAGTTAATACTGATGGACTCTTTACTCAGCAACCTCTACCATCAGTGTGTGAATGTGTAGGTGTGACCTGCGGTGTAAAAGCGCTTTCAGTCGTGAGAAGACTAGGAAAGAACTACAAGCTCAAGTCCATTTTTGTGTGTTGTTCATTATTACTCTGCATGTCTGCTTAGAAGAAGTTCAATATTGTGGCTTTCCTTTAAATCCCAGTCAAGTTGAAAATGTCCCTGACAACAGTAACCTGATGGAAACAAAGATTTCATAAACAGTTAGTTAGTCTCACCGAGTTGGTTCCCAGAACCTGCAGGTCTGGTTCTCTGGACTCCAGCAGCTTGGCCACCATGTGCAGGAAACTCTCCACGAAGGGTTTGATGCTCTGAGAGTGACAGGCCATCAGCAGCTGGTCCAGAGCCTCCATGGCGATCACCACGTACCTGCACAGAGGACGGGAGGGAATCATCATCGAGGCCTGAGCTGCTCTGAGATAGGAAGTGTTTTAACATCTGAGGCATGCAGCACTCTGCCAGGACACATGGAAATATCTCAAAAATGAACGTTCAGAGTTTTAAACTTTTGTTGTGTTAAAAATGAAGTTGTTCTTGGGATATGAATTCTTTAAAGACAGTAAAAAGAAATGCCTTCAGTGCTCCAGTTCCACTGTTGTTGAAACCATTTTTACCCGGGCTTAATTCAAGAGGTTATTCACTTGAGATTTTGATTGGCTGTATTTTTTTTATATTTCTTTCTCTACTATGCCTTGATTGGTGGAACCTTTGAGCACTTTCATCATGTTTTGATAAATAGTTTTCCTTCTCTTACTGTACTGTTCCTTGTTACATCTGTTTTGTAATATTCATGTTGTAATGGATGTCACTATCTCGCTGGCTGTAAAATAAATCGACGCTGTGGCTCAGTTGGTAGAGTCGGTCGTCTCTCAACCAGAAGGTCAGGGGTTCGATCGCCAGCTCCTGCAGCCAACATGTACGATGTGTCCTTGGGCAAGACACTTAACCCCACGTTGCTCCGGCTGTTTTGTCGGGGGCCTGTGAATATGTGTGAATGGGATCAGCATTAGCCAAGAGTTGACTTCTTAATGTCATGTTGAACTACAGTAGAGGCTTACAACCCTAACCTGAGGTCATGAGCTGTGGTAGTGACCCAGAGAATAAGATCATGGATCAAGTGGCTGAAATGAGACTCCTCCAGAGGATGTCTGGCCTCTATGTCTAGAATCCCCCAGGAGGAGCTGGAAAATGTTGCTTGGGAGAAAGATGTCTGAGTCGACTCGCTGCCACCGCGACCCGCCCTCCAATAAGCCGACGTAAATCGATGGATGGACGAATGGATGGAGGCTTATGAATTGGATGTTGGAACCAGCTATGTAGCCAAGCAGCCTATTGATGCTCTGATTGGTTGTAGTTTGCAGAAGCATTTTTGTCTGTACTTGCTGACAACATTCCTCTGAAATGTAAACAAACTGAGCGGTTCAGACAAATTCAAACCTTCTTTGTTGTTCTTCTGATTCAAATCTACAGCCTGCAGTCTGAGCAGAGTTATTCTGGATGATTATAACATCAGAAATACTGTTCATGCGGGTTGTTATTGTGGACCAAATGGACAGTGTGTGTGTGTAATGTTTATTTAATGGCATGAATGTATTACAGCTCGAATGGACTCATCACTCGTATGCGGGCAGCTCGGTCCATCTGGGAGGCAACAAGCCTCGCCAAAATCTAACGACAGGTTTGGGATTTGAGTGACATAACAAACACGAGCATACGGACGTGACACTCTGTCGTGGATGGAGTGTTTTTTTTAAAGCGATGCCAAATGGTTTGGTCACAGCACATGGACGATTACAGATGGAGCGAGAGCTAGAGCGAGAGAGGGATGTGTTTGTTCTCTGAATGTCGGCTTCGGGGAGTTAAAGTCACAGCCAATTAAACACCACTTCTGACGTTATAATCACTGCATTGATTTGGTGCTGCAAATTTTGCCTTTTAGAAAATACATGAGGGATACTTTTGTCTCTCAACTCGTTTTAATTACGTTCGAGGAGCAGAAGGCTCAAAACGGTTCAGGGAAATGTGAAGCAACAACATTTGTAATGTGGTAAAGACCTTTCTGAGGAGAGCCTCCTTCGCTGTGTGATTTTAAACTTGATTTAACTCTGTTACACTGGGATCTCTGTGCTTCGTCTCCAGGGGATCGAGGAGGAGGATTCACCAGTTAATGATGCCGTTTGTTTACGGTAAGTTACCGTTAGTTAGTTTGTGACGTCAAGTCGGGCACCAAATTCTTTCCCGAGCTTCGAGTTGTTGTTCCGACTTGAGCAGGAGTTCATGAGCATTTTCCATCTCGGACACTCGTCTGTCCCACATGAATACATGGTGACTCTTACCCTTCATAAAATCTAAACAGATAGTTTTGTTTTCAGGGAGTGCAGAGTTCAACACAAGAAAAATAATCTTCACATTTTGAAGTTGTTCAAAGTTAGGTGTGACTTACCCGTAGCGATGTCGCACCACGTCTCTGCTCAGCCTCTCGGCCAGGTACGCTCCGATCCTGTCCAGCTTCTCCGGAGCCGACACGGCGTAGAAGGTGAGCTTCTCCATGTCTGATTTACTGAGGCCATCCTGAGGGACACGACCAGACGTGACAGATTCACAGGGTTAAAAGAAAGGTGTGTGGAGAGAGTTCCTTTTCTTCTAAAAACAAACCACAGAAGTCAAAATATACGTTAAGACTTGTTGCATGTTTGTAAACTTCTAAAGGACACTCTGAACTTCATCGTCGTCCATATAAAAAGTGTTGCCTCCAGGTGTCGTACGTAAAGAGGAGGGAGTTAATTTAAGACCGTCTGTCCCCCGAGTGTCTCCAGCTCCTTGGGCTCTCAGCGAGCGATAATTAATCTGACAAGGTCTCGACCATTTGAGCGTTTCCCGTTCCCCCCCCACCGCCCTGTTTGCTTACACTGAAGGCTCTTGAGGGAAATATTTAGAGGATGTGTGAGAGATTTACGAGAAATAAATTAATAAGACAACCCTCTTGTGTATTGGACCAATAGGTGCATATTTAACGTTTTAATTAACAGAGGTTAAGGAATCCTAACAGGTGATAATATGTTGTCATGGTCCTGTTATTGAGGTCGTGTCACATTTAATCAGCAGGTTTATCAGACGACTGAAGCTCTCGTGTGTCTCTGGGGTCGTCTGATTATATCTGAGTTGAGCTCTCTGGAGAACACGGGGTTAACACGCCGCTAAAGGCTAAAACTGTGACTCCTCTGAGTCTCAAAGGAACCGTGATATTTACGCCCCTGTGACGTTTCACCTACAATCTGAATGTCGCAGAGTGATTCCACCCTCTGCACCGTCTTAGAAAGTTAGAGTTAGAAACAGAGGCGTTACAGAGGAGAGAGAGGATCAGCTGAGCCAGTGGTGGAGCGCAGCGCTGTGTGTGTGTGTGTGTGTGTGTGGAGCTCCTGCAGTGCTTCCACAAAGCCGAAACTCAATGTGACTTCACATATTATCCCATATGCTCTTTTGTAAAGCGTCTCGAGATAACAGTTGTCATGAATTGGCGCTGCTTTTGCCCGCACAGTGAGAACATAAATACCAAAATGCACACAAAAAAAAAACATAATTCAAACTTTACTGATGGAGAAGTCAACTTTCAGTCGACTAAATCTGTAAAACGTAAATGTTAAACTCAGAAAATAAAATACACAAATAGTTCCTCCATCAACATACAAACACTATATATATCTATTAACTCTTGGATATAATGAAAGATGAGTTACTTACTTTCGGGTCCTCGGGGAAGATGTTGTCCACCAGGCGTTTGTACCTCGGCCTCAGCGGCCCACAGCAGCCACAAACTCCTGCATCAAACAACAAAGACGTGACTATTAGGACAGATGGTTTCCTCCTGAGACTTCATCAGATCACTCAGTCATTCAGTGAGAGCATGAGTTCACCTTCACATCGTGCACTCACAGCCCCTACTCGTGCACAAACTGTACACTTGCACACCTATCGATTCTTTCATGCACAGATTTTCAGACTTTTCTCTCACCATCAGGCAGCTTCTGAACACGTTTGACTATTTTATGCAACAACCCTTTTACCAGTTTCAGAATAAAAGCACAGTCATTCCATTCAGCATACGACACTTCCTGTAGGCTACAGGTTAAAAAAAACAGACATATAGCACATTCTCCTCCTTCAGCAAGCCGGCTTCATGCCTCAGGATTGAGAGTCTGAGGGATTTCTGGCTGTCTCCAGCAGAGCAGCTCTTAATCACAACTTTCTCTGTTATGAAAGTCACCAGAGGAACTGGTGATGCAATCGGCTGCAAGACATATTCCTCCTCTCCTCCGTTGAGTCATCTGGAGCTTTTTTGAGTGTCTGAGATGATCCCGGCTTACTCTGGATTCAATAGGCGGTGTGAGAGGTCGCCTCCTATTGACAGACATGAATTAGTATTACACACAGCAGCGTCTGAGTCAATAAGAAGTGATGAGTCAGGGCTCGATGGTGTGTGTGTGTGTGGGGTGAATAAGTTAAAGTCAGAGCGGGAACGATTACAGAGCAGCCGAGCGGTCGACCAGCAGGAGCCTGCAGACTCCACCGAGGAGCGTCTGAATGCTGTGCTCACTGACATTAACGTTCCTTTAAGGCTGGTACTACCAATCAGTGAGTCACAGCCTAAAGTGGACATTTTTTGCCTTTCATTTGACAAAATCTGAAGAGAAAAGGAAATATTGGGATGGTAGACAGTGGGGGATGGCGTGCAGCAAAGCGTGGAAGTCAGATTTGAACCCACAGCCACTGAAAAGAGGGCTTCAGCCTCTGTACATGGGGCATGCGTCATGACCGCTAGGCTAACTAGTGCTCCCATCTTTGCTGGTTATCATGTCCTCACGACCCCCAAAATATCAGCATGAAGTGATCTGAACAGCCTTATACCAGATCTCCAGGAGCTGAATCTAATTATCCTCAGACTCTGGATATGACTTTAGCACACACACAAAGGAAATAAAAAAGTAATTTTAACCTCCGGTGTTGAAAAATCAACATGGCAGGAGGGTTGCGGGGGAAGTCTCCCAGTCCCCCTTTGGGGTAACTTAACACTTTGTGGCAGGACAAACATTTGGTTCTGTTCAGTTCACAGACTGACTTTCTTAATGTGGTTGTGATGCTGAAGTGTAAAAATCCTGCAGTTCCCTGAGTGTCCACTAGAGGCTGGCAGCAGAAGCACAGGAAGTCACATACACACCCATTCTAAAAAGCCTGTTTTTACAGCAGAGATTAACATGTTTACAGCCTGGTTCAAAAAACCAAACAGGTGTGATTAGCTCATGTCTCGATGGACACACACTGTACGGGGGGTGAATGTTTTGATGACTCATCAGTTTTGATTTGATGAAGGATAAGAGTTATTCACAATAAGGCGTGTAGCTGACCTGATTGACAGGTGGGCGCTGTGTTACGGTTTGTCAGGAGGTTTAAAACCCGCCTCAGCTCCAGCTCTCAGCCTGTCGTTAGGATGACTCAAAGTTAAGCGGGGACATTCGGCAGAGTTTGACCGAAGTCATATCATTTGCCATCCTGATGTGGACATAGTGTACATTCCTTCCTTTGGTTTGCTCAGATTTGTGAATGTTTGTCCCTGATCAACGGCCCTGACCGTCTTTGCTGAAATGTCAATGTTTCTCTGCGTGGAGGAGCAGCGGACCACCGTGACTCAAAGGTCACGGCAGCCTTCCACTCCTCTGACAGACGATCAATGAAGAAATCCTTCCAGCATTAGAAACCAAACTTCACCCAGGGCAACACAAACAACGGTAAAAAAACAAGGACAAGAACTTTCAATGACAACACAGGCCGACACAGAAAGACGAAGATCACAGAGATCTACATTTCATCAGTACTTTTTTAGAGCCACCTTTCCCTCCTCAGACTGAGAAACTCAACTACAAAGGAACACGAGAGACTTCATTTCCCAGGAGCCTCTGCTCAGATTCTTTACACGACTCCCAGGGTACCTGTCACCTCTCTCCAACACCCTCTCAGGCGACGTTAGGTCACCTTAACACCTCTGGAGTTTGTTTCTGTTGGAAGGTGCACCCCGAGGGAGTCTGCACATTAATCAACTTCATTAAGACTCGTTTCACCGACCCGTCGCCAAGACAACCTTTACAGAGGAAAGCGTTCATTATGGACCCTGCAATTATCTGCCACATTAGGGCACGGAGCTGCGGGGGAGCTGGCCGCGGTGTGAGCGTGAAGTGTGACCAGACGTGTTTAATGAAACGAAGCTCTGAACGTGGCGATCAGAGGAAAACGCCTGCAGGTAAAGGCGTCTGGAGACCCACCGCTGAGTGGTTTAATGCAGAGCGAGATGTGTTTAATGAAGCAGAGCGAACATACAGAACAACACAAGAAGTTAACTTCAAGGAAACTGACCAAGTATGGATGTTAAATGAAAAATTAAATAATATGAAGAGAAGTCAGGACGTGATCCAACTGTTTGTCTTAACAATAAGTCATCGTGTTATTTTTAGTCAGCAAAGATTCATCATGTCAGAGTAAATACCGACCAAGCAGCCAGTATGTCCTCCTTCTAACTTTAGATTCTGGTCCTGAATGCTCTGGATTTGTTTGGACCAGAGAAGGTAGACGGTTTTAAGGCGAAGAAACGTGCTCAAACTAGGATCAATATTGGAGATGCTTTTTGAAAAATGGAGAGAGGTTAGAACACAGAAAGGTTTACAGACCCATGCAGAGCTGGATAAACACTGAAGCTTCAGAGTCCACCACATGGTGACCTGTGTGAGCATGGACTCTAGAGAGGAGGGGGGGGGAGACAGCTCTCTATGATGTTTAGAATTTAGACTGCAGTACCCATTTTAAACACTAGGGGTCATAGTTACATACTGCTCCTTTAAGGTTAACATGGATAACGATTAATTAGGATCATATGTGTGCCAGTATATCTGTATCTATGCATAAGTATCTTGTAAACTAAGCTTGCTTCATAACATGAAGCCATGCATGTGTTGTATTATGATGTTATAGAGGTGACCGTGCTGAGGCCCGGTTAGTCCTGGAGCAGTGTGAGTGCAGGCCAGCGGGGGAATGGGGAGGGGGGGGGCAATCATGCTTCAGCGCGGTGCGGGTAAACTGGGCCTAGTTTGAGTGCGTCCTAAGACTCCAGCTCCACATGTGATATAAACCAATTCATGATCCATCCACTGCTGGAAAAACTCTCCAAAGCTCTTTCACATGACGGGATGATTGCGGCGTCTCGATTTCACCGTTCAGATCGTCTCGGAGTCGGTCCAGGTTTTTTTTTTTGTGAAAGCACTCCAACGAGGAAGGGGAAGTGAGTGAAACATGAGCAGCAGGAAGAGCGGCGCTACAGGCGGTCTGTCTGACAATGTGGGGTCACTTTACATGAAAACAAGGAGGACACAGAGTCAATGACGTGAGGAAACTGAAACCATGATCAACCTCCTCCAATTGCCTCGCTGCAGCTGGTTCGGTCCGCTCGCGCTGTTTGGACCTGCAGCTTCAGCTTCCCTGATGTCTCCACTACGACCACAAAGAGATCTGGTTTCTGTTCACCTTTCTTCATAAACATTGACCTGATACTGGACTTTATGCAACATATTTCTGTGACAACAAAACCCCTCAAACTAAGCATGTACCCTCCTCACTTTAAGGATAGCTTGGGTATTTCTTAATGGGATTGTCAGAGGAACTTTTGAAGAGCATGTTTATTAACCGCAGGAGTTTTTATCCCCATAAACCGTGGAACTCCAAACTGCATCTGGATATTAAAAATGTGGCGCTCTCTGGGAGCTACTTCCCTCTTTAATCTGGCTTTTAATTTGGAGTGATTTTATAGTCTTGGTCAACATCGATCATTGTTTTCAGAGGTTTATCTAGAAGTAGAAGATCACTTTAAAAATCCCACCAGTATATTTGCTTTTAACTTTATGTACCTATGACATCAGCACTGCAGTACTTGGAGCGTTGGTTGTGCACGTCCTCAGAATCTAACGCTAAGCATCTGCGAGATGTCATGCATATAACCGCTAGGAGCAGTGTAGAGTTGTATGGTGATGAGACAGGAAATGACATCATCGGAGACACTCGAGAGGCGCTAGAACCACGGCGGAAAAAAGTTAACAGATCAAGTCTGCAACTACTCACACTATGATGTCATTGCCGTTGCATAGCATCCAAACATGGGTGCCGAAATAGCTGGCGACAGATCATCTGATTTATGTGGTGCTCCCTCCAGAGGAATCCTCGAGTAGCACATGTTGTGCAAAGGCGAGTATGTAAACATGTGCAGCAGGTTGTCTACGCGTACATGTGGTTCAAAAGTAAGAATATTACACTCTTGTTGTTGAACATGCTGCACAAAGGCTGAAATACACACACAGGATCCTCTGGACGTTCACTAATGGAGAGATGTCAGAGTGAGGGGGCGAACGAGCAGTTGGGGGTTCGTTGCCTCACTGTCAGGGCTCAGAAGCTGAACTGACACCTCTCCAGCTACCGGACCAAAGTCCAGACTGCCTCGTTTGTGTTATCTCTTCAACTTTCTCGTTTGCAGGTGAGACAGCGTGCAGGAGTTACCTGTAACTGAGCAAACAGCAACACTCATACTCAGAGCTAAAAGAAGACAGTTTAATACAGTTAGAATAGGTTTAAGGAATCAATCAAAAAGACTAAGTATTAGTCGCTGCATAAGCTTTTTGAATGTCTTAATATATTCTGAAGAAATGTTAAACTGAGTTCGGCTGAAAACATTTTTTCTGATGTCACCTTTTAGCACCTCTTATCGACTAGAGCAACACTCAGGAAGTCTGGCAACCTTCACACTGTTGAAGGTGAAGATGTAAACACAAACACACACACACACACGCTGGGCTCCTACAGAGCGTGTGTGTGTGTGTGTCTTGTGTGCTGCGTTCAGGGACAGCAGACAGGGATGTGATTTTTTGATTCCACGCTTTATTACTATCCTCTGATTGGCTCCCCTGATCATATTTGACAAAGTCAAGAAAGGATAAAATGTGCTGAATGACTGATAGATTTCTGACTGCTGTTTGGATTTAACTGTTTATTTAAAGAACCTACAACTTAAAAAAACACAGGTTACTATTCAAATCCTGTTAAATAATTCTTTTCTCAGATTTTTCATCTGAGGCATCAAAAATAAATTGATTTCCCTCCTCTTTAGTTAGCTCGTAGCTTCACATTGTTGTGTTAGCATGCTAATGTTAGCGCTCTTTAGTTAGCTCGTAGCTTCACATTGTTGTGTTAGCATGCTAATGTTAGCGCTCTTTAGTTAGCTCGTAGCTTCACATTGCATGTAAACTGACACAGAATGAGCGTGATCTAGAAACTCTTACTCCTACTAATCAGTGAGTATGTTCCCTCCCGAGTCGATTGCGATCAGCCTTGGTCGATTGTTTTGTTTGTGTAGATGCACGAGAGTGACATCAGCTCCAAATTAAAACAATCCAGCCTAAGAACATCTCTGCTTCGTCTCTATAATCGAGGCGATGCATCAACACGAGCTGCAGAGGACGCAGCATGATCACGGCACACAGAGGGCCGGAGGTCGAGAGATTTTGGTGGTCACACGACTGATAAATGAAACCCAGACACTCTAAGTCAGCGGGCTGAGAGGAGGTCTTTACAGGAGGTCAGATCCATCACGCTGCAGCCTTGATCACAAAGGCAGAGAGGATTGATGAACATGACACACACGACCACGTCATTACAGACGTAAACATGTTCTTTTCAGGTATTTAAAGCATTCTCTTCTCTTAATGTTCAATCTATACTCCGTGTTTTACTCTGCGGCCGATCAAAACGCCTCCTTAACACCTGTTTTCATCACAGGTGCATGCTGGGTAGAGATTTTTCATCAGAGAGCAGAGCGCTGCTCGGTCCCGACCGGCACCTGAGTGGAGTACCAACATAATCTTTATTTTCTATCGATTCACACAGAGGAGGGATGATGGAGCCACGGAACAAACAAAACACTGAAGACACACACACACACACACACAGACACACACACACACACACACACACACACAGACACACACACACACTTGTTTTTTATACCTCTACGACTAATTCTTTAAGAAATATTTACATCATTGCATGGATTTCTTTGTTTAAAGGAAGAATGTGTGACTTTTTGATCCAGTTGATGCCCTCTTAAAACCAGCATGAAACCAAAACAAAGTGCTGTTAGGCCACGCCTCCTCCAGAGACACACCTCCAACCCCTCACCCCTCGTGTTCACAGGAAGGAGTTAAGCGCAAGCAGCAGACAAAATTGTCCTCGGCTCGATTTGCAATCACCTGTGTCCTGCATTATTGTGTTAGCATGCTAATGTTAGCGCTCTTTAGTTAGCTCGTAGCTTCACATTGTTGTGTTAGCATGCTAATGTTAGCGCTCTTTAGTTAGCTCGTAGCTTCACATTTCATGTAAACTGACACAGAATGAGCGTGATCTAAAAACTCTTACTAACATCCAAATAATCAGTGAGTATGTTCTTCTTCTCTCTAGTTCTTGACTAAAACAGCTTTTATACACAAGGGGAGGAGCCGGCCGTCCCGTCCATGTAAACACGGCTCTGACAACAACACAGCCAGCGAGACTCGAGCTTCTCCCTCATTGTAGACAGTCATGACTCAGAGACACATTTACACTGGACAGACTGGATTTATGATACATGTAAAAATTAATACAATGACAAGAAACCTCCTTCATGTTTCTCCTTTTGTTCAAACGCTCTGATATCTGGTTTTGCTTTTCAAAATCTTTTTAATTCTTTGGTGTTTTTCTGCAGCTCTAGCAGATGTATCAGAGCGATACTTTGATTTTGTTTGAACAGTTTTACAGCAGCGATCAAAAGTTTTAAAATAGAAACTTTAGCACTAAACATGCAGAGTTTTTGTCATCACCCGTGTTGAGGAGGCCTGTCCGGTTTGAGGCTCGGCTGTAGTTGAACGCTCCGTCAGCCTCAGTGCGAGGAACCTGTCTGTACCTCCTCAGGATCCCCCGTCTCAGAGTAACACAGACAGACGGCATGACCGGACTCCAGTGTGGTCAGAACTCCGGTTTTCACGGGTCACTCGGCTTCAGACATCCAGTCAACGAGTTGTTCTATTTGAATCCAGCAGAAGTGAGTCAGGCTGACATTCAGACGGTAGAAGTAGTTTTTTCCACTTCACCTGCTCAGGTAAGAGCAGAAACATCCCGTCTTCTTCCACCACTTCACGACAGGCTTTGACAGACAACAGATCCGGCCAATGAGACGTCAGCTTTGAGGCGTGTGTCTGTCATCACCTGGGATTACCGCTCGTTCTGACAGAGAAGACGAGACGCCGCCGGCCGGCCGGCTCTCAGCAGCGGCGGCTCGGGTTACCGGCCTCTGTGTTCACAGGAAAACGTGATCCGACAGAAGAAAGACGACAATGAGCTGGAACCAAAACAACCTCCGAGAGACGCCAAGAACCCACGACCATGAGCACAAAGGACATGAATGAATAAACGTGTTTTTTACAGTATTATTACTGCGACACGCGGGGGGGTCTTTATTTTAGGGTCGTGTTAATGTCGGCTTCCTTTCAGAGCTGGACCTCTCTGAAGTACGTCAAAGAGAAAAGTGGATTCTGGACATTCTTAGAACTCCACAATGCAAATGATCCACCAGATCCTCGACTGGTTCTTTGCGCTACTTGAAATTATTTCTTGTTTATTTTTTTTAAATTCTTCTTCTCCACAGAAACCTCAGGTGAAAGGTAACGGAAGTCAATTAAGACAAAGTGAACTAAAGTAAAATACTGATTGAATTAATTCTGATGAGGACAATATGTTTAACCAGTCCAGAGGTTTTTTTTAAATATGTAAATTTTTCAATTTTTTTAATTCAATTAGCAATGTTTATTTTAAGTAAACTCATGGAATCATGGTGCAAAAAAATCTGATTATTCAGATTTATAAGGTTTACATTGTTGTTGTTTTTTATATGAATAAAGCAAAAGTGAGCATACAATATATGTTATTTAATTTATCGTTTAATCACCAGAATAACAGATTCAATAAAAGAGAACCCAGTTTTCTTCTGCTGAAAGAATGAAGTCTTTGAATATTACCAACATTATTTTAGAACGATTCAAGTATTATATTACGCAAAGACAACCTGCTGCAGGTCATCTCATGTAACCCTGCACAAAATGTGATGCAAACTAAGAAATATGATCATGAACTTTTTAAATGTCCACACAGAAACCTCAGCATGCAGACGGAACACTTCAGCTTTTTATCATTTTAACGTTTTCACTGTTTTAATCGAATCCAATAGAAGAGGACTATTTTGTATTTCTATGATGATTCAGCCTCAAAAGGAGAACTAACATGAGGTTGGTCTGTCTCCAAAGCTGCATCCATCTCTTCATAGACACACGCGCACGCACGCACGCACGCACGCACGCACGCACGCACGCACGCACGCACGCAGTGTGTCCGTCTGTGAGGCGCGTAATCTACAAGATTAAAGAGAGCCCTCGGTCCTGATCATTAATTTCCCCCGGCCTTTGACAAGCAGATGAAAGCCACAACTGAAGCTCTCACTCCACGCTGTCAATCTGTCGCCTGACAACGGCGCTCCTCGTGGCGCGCTCGTTCGGCTCGAGTGTTTGGCGGGTTTGAGGCGTTGTTAACACGCCCACTGCGAGCTGGCTGACACCGCACGCTGACGTGGCATCATCGTCAGAGATGAGAAACATTGAGTGGAGTCAGAGGGTGGAGGTGTTTTTAAAATGAGCTGAGAGGCCTAAAAGGACGACGATGGGAAACTTAAAGTGGAGGGATGACTTCCTCGTCCCAACAACAACCGCCCCCATGACGCCCAGCCACAATCTTCAGACTGTGTCGTCCCAACAACCACCACCTGACGCCCAGCGACCACCATCGAACTGTGTCATCCCCACAACCACCGCCTGACGTCCAGCGACCACCATCGAACTGTGTCGTCCCCACAACCACCGCCTGACGCCCAGCGACCACCATCGAACTGTGTCGTCCCCACAACCACCGCCTGACGCCCAGCGACCACCATCGAACTGTGTCGTCCCCACAACCACCGCCTGACGCCCAGCGACCACCATCGAACTGTGTCGTCCCCACAACCACCGCCTGACGCCCAGCGACCACCATCGAACTGTGTCGTCCCCACAACCACCACCTGACGCCCAGCCACAATCTTCAGACTGTGTTGTCCCCACAACCACCACCTGACGCCCAGCCACAATCTTCAGACTGTGTTGTCCCCACAACCACCACCTGACGCCCAGCGACCACCATCGGACTGTGTCGTCCCCACAACCACCGCCTGACGCCCAGCGACCACCATCGAACTGTGTCGTCCCCACAACCACCGCCTGACGCCCAGCGACCACCATCGAACTGTGTCGTCCCCACAACCACCGCCTGACGCCCAGCGACCACCATCGAACTGTGTCGTCCCCACAACCACCACCTGACGCCCAGCGACCACCATCGAACTGTGTCGTCCCCACAACCACCGCCTGACGCCCAGAGACCACCATCAGGTTGTATAGTCCAAACAACCACCGCCTGACGCCCAGCGACCACCATCGAACTGTGTCGTCCCCACAACCACCGCCTGACGCCCAGCGACCACCATCGAACTGTGTCGTCCCCACAACCACCGCCATGACGCCCAGCGACCACCATCCAACTGTGTCGTCCCCACAACCACCGCCTGACGCCCAGCGACCACCATCCAACTGTGTCGTCCCCACAACCACCACCTGACGCCCAGCGACCACCATCCAACTGTGTCGTCCCCACAACCACCGCCTGACGCCCAGCGACCACCATCCAACTGTGTCGTCCCCACAACCACCGCCTGACGCCCAGCGACCACCATCCAACTGTGTCGTCCCCACAACCACCGCCTGACGCCCAGCGACCACCATCCAACTGTGTCGTCCCCACAACCACCGCCTGACGCCCAGCGACCACCATCAGGTTGTATAGTCCAAACAACCACCGCCGTCCTCATTCATGCACGGACTGCTCCGACCTCCACCTCAGCGCCAAGGAAGTGTGGACAACAGGAACGCGAGTTATACAAAGGAGAAATCCTTCCTGAATATTATCTCATAAAGCTTCTCGAGATAACACTTTACAAATAACGATTACAAGTGATTGATTGATTTATCATACAGCATCGTATCCTGTGTCATATCGTATGCAACCCTGAGATCCTTATTGGTGAGTTTCTCCAGATCTATGTCGATAATGTCCACGTTCATCGTTAGAGACATGGAGGAGCAGTGATATGAAGAGTCTTAGCTCAGGTTTTATAAAATAAACTGTCACTTTGACACACACACACACACACGCACGCACGCACGCACGCACGCACGCACGCACGCACGCACGAAACAAGCCGAGTCTGTCTGTTACATTTACTCATTTATACACGACTAACACCCAGAGGGGAAAGAGGTTGATTTATGCATTTCTAAATGCTCTGAGTGTTCACTTGCTTTGAACGTCATGGCTCTGAACGGCTGGTGGGCTCATTGACTTGCATTACCACGTCCTGTTTTTGAACCTTGCAGGGCGCGTGCACTAAAACAGATGATGACCCATAAATTTACAGCCTCCCTGTCGCTCTGCTTCGGTCCCGGCCAGACGGATATCTAAATTTATACTTTTTTTTTTGTTCTTTCTTCTGTGGCCCCGGAGCTGCGGTCTGTCAGAAGGATTATCTGACACAAAGAGTATTTTAGTGAGGAAACAAGGTGTGTCTTGGTATCTTTTATTCATCAACAGAAGGTCCTGACTGTGATCGGTTACACCTCGTTGTTGTTGTTTTTTCTTTAAGTGAGCAGCTCAAGAAGAAACAGGTGTTTGGAGCAGATATAGAAAGGTTGAATCAGCCGTTATGGGCCAATCATTTAAGGATGAGAAGAAGCGTAATCTCTATTTACTTTATACACGGTGGTCTGGATTGTCAGCATGGGAAGTGGTCTGGTTTCCGTTTGTAGTACATTGGTAGCCCAAGCTGTATAGAGAACAAACCATATGACGTATTTCTGTAGGCCAACCCGGAAGTAGCATCGCCATGGGGTCTAACGAGAATCCTCAAAATTGGATTTTGGATCATTGCAGAAAATAATCTGTGTTAAACGCACGTTTCTGAAGCGTAGGCGTTTTGTTCAGCAGGATAATCTTCACAGATGAACGCCATTTTTAATGATGTTTGAAGCGTTAATGCGGCCGACAGAAGTAAAAAGCTAACGTCATGCTACAAGCTAACTACACCACGGTCGGATGATTGTGACGTCACTAGCGTTACGCTTCAGACGATCTCCGATAAACTAATCCACGTAGCTTAATAAATAGTTTACTAACATAATATTCACCTTAACCTAAAGATTAAACCTACAGGAGACATCTCCGACTAGTGAGAGAGTTCCCGACCTCTGTGTCCGGCGTGATGGCGTTTAATGTCCCCGACGACCACTGTAGTCACATTTAGCCGCTTGTTAGCAACCGCCTTTTTAAAGACGAGTAAAAACTTCAAACTTCACAAGTGGAGGTATTACCTAACGTAGTTTATGTGGTCTAACAAAACACCAACATCTCTTCAGCTTGTGTTAACCACAGACCTTATTTCAGGAGTCTAACCACAAACACATTCAAAATCCCCGTTGACTTTTAGACGTTAGACCCCATGGCGCTCAAATGCTAACTTACTTCCTGGTTATAGGACTCATTCCTGTGGCGCAGTCCCGGGAAATTGCAGGTAAATCATTTTCATTTTCTGACTCCTACCGCTGAAGTGGGTAGAGAAGCTGCTGGATCATTTATATTCTACTGTTGGACTAGACTCAACAGACGAACAGGCGCTACTCAGGGATGTTAAGGACCAAGAAATGGCGGTGTGTTGGGTCATGTTATTTAATACCAATGTAGAGAAAAAGTCTGCAGAACAAACTTTTATGGACTTGTTTCCATTTTGGGGGAATGTAACATCATTTCTCAGGGCACAGTTACGTCTGAATCCTTCGACTCAAAACAGTTTCCTGAAGTTGGCCCTCCCTTTGTGTGCGGGCTGCAGATATTATCCAGTTTATTTCTTAATTCAGGAAAAAGATTAATATATCCGTTTCACACAGAGCCTCACACAGAGGTTATTCATGGACATTTCCCATTATTCTTCCTGCGGAGTTATTTCAGATGGATTAGAGGGCATCAGATGGTATCGTCTTTGAGTGCGTTCACCTTCCCCGTGGCACTGCCTTATAAACATTTAAGCAGCCAGCAGGAAACACTCTGCGCCCTGTGATAAATGTGTTATGCTCAAAGTGAATTATGATCCAACTGAAGATTGTGGAATCGTCCCGTTGGAGGCGGTGAAAGCTCAGTATTTCTCATTTAAATATTCATGGGGGCTAGACAAAGGGAGGAAATGGAAACGGAGTCAGATGAAATCCCAGGGTTCACGTTTCCGAGACGGAGGACAAAAAAAAAAAAAAAAAAAAAAAGAGGAAGAGGAGTGTGTAAGGAGAAACTTGAGCTCTTCAGAAAAGCTCGGGTGGAAAGGTATAATATGATAATGCACAACTGAAATCTTGTTACAGCAACCAGACAACAAATGATTGGTTCATACCATTGTTATTATCATTACACATCGTGTGGGGGCGGCAGTAGCTCAGTCTGTAGGGGGTTGGGTTGGGAACCAGTATGTGGCCGGTTCAAGTCCTGTTGCGGACCAAATCTGGAAAATGGTCTCAAGCATGTCTCAACAACAGAGTGTAAAATTGGGTTAGGGGATAAATAAAGTATCTTCTTCTTCTCTTATAAGGACAGTAGAACAAGGCAATGGACAGCACTAGAAAAGATAAGTTAGAAAGCTGAAATTTTAGAAGGAGTTTAAAGTTTTGTCTAAGGACATGACTTCATTGAAACTTACATTTGTGGCTTTTTAGTGTACTGCCTCACGAAGACCAAAAATGTAAAATTGGAGCACTCTTTCCTTTAACACCTTGTAAGTGGCTTTCAGGGTTTGAATCACCTTGGAACTCCTTCTTGGTTCATTTAATGGGAAATGTTTTTTTACCGAAAAAAACATAGTAGCTGCTAGATTCATGCTGCCTTTAATGATAAGTGTGTTTTTTCAGACTCACTAATATGGTTCTTTTGGACGAGCGTGGTACTGATTTCAGAGCAGGGAAAAAGAGATGTGCGATGAAGTGGTTCTTCCAGTGTCATTTGGGCCTTTAGAAACCCATTAAAACACTAGATGTCCTCTCTTTCAGCCGGCTGTTTTATCAGTCTGCCTTCGTGGGGAAGCTAGCACCGGGCGGCTCGAAGAACGACTCCAAACGGTCGAGACTGGAGATCCATCAAAAGCAGCGGGGGAGGGGAATGATTGCAGCGCCCAGCTCATCCATCTCTGAGCAAATTACAGCCACCGCGAGGGAGAAATCAACCGCAGAAGGACGGATGAGAGGAGAGAAGAAGTGGACAGGGAGAGAAGAGAGTGAGGGGAGTAATCAGAGGAGAAAAAGAAGGGAGGGAGACGGACGAATAGAGAATTAAAAGATAGAGAAAATGAGAGGCGAAGGAGGGTGATGCGCAAAGAGGAAAGATGCAGAGTAAGAGTAAAAAAAGAAGGACATAGATGACATGAAAGATGTGAGGGAGGATGTGGGCAGATAAGGCATAGGAGGGAAAAGAAAACACTGAGGATCATAGAAGAAGGGAATAAGGAGAGGAAACTAGGAGGAAAGGATATCAGGAAGAAAGGATGGATTGATGGATAGAGGGAGGGAGGTAGGTGACAAATGAGCCCAATATTCAGTCCCTCCTCCGGTCGCCCTCCACCTCCGGACGACGAATCTCTGAAGAGGCTAAAGACGGGGACATCCATCACCAGTGTGACAAACCACAACTCTACATCCGAGAACTATAAAAACAACACTGTCTTATTTATGGACACTATAGAAAGGATCGTGACCCTCAACCATCCCCCAAAACTTTAACACACGGGAGGAGCCTGTCCATCCCTAAACCAGCCTCCGTCTCAGGGGTGGAGCTGAAAATAATGGGAGCAGATAAAACTGAAGCTGGTGGGCGTCCAGGAGGGAGAGAGAGGCTGTACAATCCAGCGTAGAGAGACACAATTACCTGTCTAAGCCTTTTTTTATCGAAAGAGGGGGATGGAAGGAGGGGATTTAGCTGGAGATTCCTCCAGAGAGCTCAAGAACATTTGAGCAGTTTGAGAATTTCATATAAAAAGGCATCTTAGTTATCCTTTCACTCTTGGTAAAATGAAGATACAGTACCGTTCTCTTCAAACAGCAAGGATTTGTTCAGTTTGTTCATAGGTTTATTTCCTCCATATAATGACCTTACTATATGATCAGACATTAAGGAAACATGTTGAAGTGCTGGCTTCTCTGACAACAATGCAGCAGCCAGTATGTCCTCCTTCTAAGAGGATCCTTTAGATTCCAGTCATGAATGGTCATTTTTGTTTTCTGTTTTAAGGCAAGGCAGTTGTAGAAGCCCCTGGGTTTGCCAGATATGAGAGCAGTTATCAGGTCAACAGGTGTTGCAGCGATGGAAGCGGGCAAGAGAAGTGGTTCAGATAGACGTGATTGTACCCGACCTAAAAAGCCTCTGCATGTTTCTAATAAGCTCCACGAGCAGAAACGTGCTCAAACTAGGATCAATATTGGAGATGCTTTTGAAAAATGGAGAGAGGTTAGAACACAGAAAGGTTTACAGACCCATGCAGAGCTGGATAAACACTGAAGCTTTAGTGTTCTGTTTTTGTCAATGGAGTTTGGCAGCATTTATGTTTGCGATGCTGGGGCTTTTTGTTCTAGTTTCAAAAAAGCATTCCACCAACACCCCTCTCCCTGATAAACACATGGGAAAAAATACTTGTTTATAGTTTGGATCGTTACATTACATGTTCGATAAATTATGTTAACTTGACTCCAGAGTTTGTTTGGCCCATCCTTCACCCCTGGGTCCTGGCCTTCTCTCCTAATGGTGTAATAAGTGAATTTTTATATATTAATATGGCAGACATCAAATAGATCCTAACTCATACGGCTTCCTTAGAAGAGGAACCCTCTGGGTTTTGTTGTTCTCAGCTCTGTGTTCACTCTGTTGGAAGTCACTTTCTTCAGTTTGTCTACGTTAGACTCAGAGGCTCAAACATGTTTCATACTTCTTTTTTGCCCCACGAGAATTCCTCCCTGCCGTTTAACTGTTAGCCCTGCCACCACGTAGGGGAGGAGAGACGGCCCCGCCCACTCAGGGACGCTGACTGATGATTGGTGGAGTATCAACTCTGGAGGACATGGACTTTCCCAACCAGGAAGGAAAGCTGTGCGCTTGATTACAACTTTGTTTTGGTTTGAGAGACTGATGCTGAAGTGCGAAATCTACAGGACTTCTACTCTCAAAGTCACATTTCTCAACAACTACAGCAACTGGAGGTCACTGTGGAACGACACTGTCACACACATGAGCGACTGCTTGTCTTTCTGGTGCAGACAGTCCCCTAAATAAAGCTGGCAATGGGGTTAGGGTGTTCTTAAAGAGGTCGTGATCCATATATTCTTTCCAGATGTGTGTGCTGCATCATTCAGATTGGTTCTTGGCTTATCACAGAGTGTTGTGAAGACCCCGTGACAGCAACATGATGAGAAAGTGTCCCTGCTCTGGAGGAGAGATAATTGGAGTGCCACAGCAGAGCATAAAGAGCAGCAGAGCGCCACAGATTCAGTTATTAAACCTGACAGGACATTGATAACCTAGACAGAGTAACTGATTATCAGCTGTTTGATTCTCCACCTCTACTAATTAAACCGCTGTCGAACAAACAACACTTCACTTTACAGCACGCCGTTACTGTAATAGTCAAGAGGAAACATCAGTGCATGGTGGAGGTTCGGAGAGCTGGTTATGGTGCATGATGGAGAATTCAACGGATTCTGTTTTTCCTGCTTTTCCAAGATTGTTGCAGTTTGTTGTTGCAGTCCGTTGATTGGTTGAAAGGATCGTCACTTCCCGTGCGACAGTGGTAATTAAGGCCATCACCAAACGCACCATGTTTAAATGTCTGTGTAGGTTCTCAGTGAACCAGGTCATGGTAAATTCAAAGCTTCATCCAAAGGTAACTGGACTGGGTGAAGACGTTTCACCTCTCCTCCTCCGAAAGGCTTCATCAGTTCTAAACTAGCTGGTGGACGGAGCCAGAAATCTAAGCCTCTGTGGACGTCTTCAAGATCTTCAACCAGTCCAGTTGCCTTTGGATCAAGTTTCATCTTCACTGTGTTTAAATATTGCCTGGATTTCGAGAGAGTAATTTCAAGATCTTTTTCCTTGCGGCCTGCAGCCTTCCCTCAACTAAAGCTGGTCTTCTTCTTGTGACAAACAGCCACATGTCAAGAACAAAGAACACAAAATGTTGGACATCCTCCATTGTGGCCCTTCCTTTACTGTGTCATTCTTCAGTAGCTGACGCAGCTATCCCCATCCGGCTTACACCTCACTTACCAGGTAGGGGTACGGTTGGCTGTGGAAATGCAAGCAAGATCGGGGTTTAACATTCCACACGTACCAAACTGTACTGAACCAAACCGATGGAACTTGGTGGAAACAGGGCTTTAAGGGGTGAATTTTGATGGGGCAAAACTGACCTCTAAAATGTAGTTGCAGCCATTACAGCCATTTTTCCTGCAGTGGTAAGCAATTCATTGGAGCAATCCCAAAACCTGTACCCCATACTTTCATGGTGTGGGGGATTACAGGGCTCGACTATCCTTGTGTGCCTACTTTAGGTTGCTAAGGATATAATTGATAGTTGCTGAGGGGTTTGGCGGAGGGTCGATTGTGGTTCGAGGCTCCCTGAGGTGCTGAAGATTGGAACATTGTATTCTTTATTTGAGAACTATAATTTGAATTTAAATAGCACATGGAAATGTATCCTATGGGTTACAGATTTCACTTCTGAAAACACGGTGGAAACCGTTTCACATGTCGTTAGTTCGTATGTCTTAACTGTCCACTGGAGGAGAGTCTTTGTGTGACAGAGTCCCTTCCTCTCGTATCAGGAGAGAACAGATGGTTGACCTGAGGCTGCGATGAGATCAGGGTGATGATGACGAGGATGATGATGAAGTGTCAGTCTAATAATGAAGCTGCACTCAAGTGTTTGCCGTTCAAGCTGAGGGGGGATTCTCAAAAATATCTGTTACCTCACCCTGACACAGACTGCAGATATCAGACACTTCACTGTGACGCACCTGAAGGCTTTTTGTGGAGTGAGTTCATGAAGGACAACGTTTGAAATAAGGAACACTTGACACTAAATACTCTCATGAACACTTGTTCACATGTGGCCGTTTGAGTTCATTTAAAATACAAATCATTAAATCTCAAATCAGCTTAATAGAGTGGCAAGCTTAATTCATTAGTTGAGTGTCTGGAAATGAAATGTACCAACTAATGTAGATGTAGACACCTCATTCAAGACAATCAAGAACACCAAGGCGGAGACGAAGCGCCGCACACATGTATCCTGTGGAATCCACCATTTCTACTTGAGACACAACTTAACCTGTCCGATCGTTATTCTTTGCAGCTGCAGCGTAAGATGAGCTATATTCTCCATGACTGTTCTCATCCTTTAAACTTTGAGTTTCAGCGTCTTCACTGTGGCTGTCGTTTTGTTGTTCCTAAGAGGAGAACTAACCACTACAGAAACACGCCTCACAGCTCTTGTACTTTAGGTATGAAAGGATATTTTAGACATTTAAGTGGGTGTCTGTGAAGCACTTGAACGTGACACCATTGTACTTAATCTAAACACTGACAATACAAAAAACAGAAGCTTCAGTGTTTATCCAGCTCTGCATGGGTCTGTAAACCTTTCTGTGTTCTAACCTCTCTCCATTTTTCAAAAGCATCTCCAATATTGATCCTAGTTTGAGCACGTTTCTGCTCGTGGAGCTTATTAGAAACATGCAGAGGCTTTTTAGGTCTGGTAGATCATTTGGTCCTTTGAACTGTGAATCAGCTGTATTGCTGTAATATGTTGTTTATCTTTGGAATGCCTTATCTCCCATCTGCGGAACAAATGTACTTTTTTTTTTTTAGGTACTAATAAAGAAACGTTAAACCATATGATTCATGAAACTCGACTAATCAGACTGAAGACAGGAAGTTGGCTTTGACAACTACATGCCATCTTTGCACAAACATACTTGGTGTTGACTCAAACCAATGCCGGCGCCTCAGCAGCATTTCAAAACAAAAAGTGATTTGCATCCGCTTTATTTCATCTGAGGAGTTCAGGAGAAGCGGAGTCAGCAGGGACGACCTCTCCGCTGCTTCACCGACGACTGAAAAAAATCATCATAAGACGTCTTCCTTTTTCCATCTGCCGAGCCGTCAAATTCATGTCAGCTCACAATGGGAGTTCAGGCTGAGCGACACAGGCGCCGCACCACACTGAGATCATCAAAACCCTGCGAAAACGGAAAAAGGGATCAAACCCGTCTTTCCCTTCTCCCCACGGTGCTCAGAGTCACGTCTGTCACAGACCGAGAAAAAGAAGCATCACTGTGAAATAGGTTTTCTGGAGCCGCTGTCTCTACGCATCCACTCATATACGTTTCATCCCTGAACCTGAGAATAAAATATGACCATTGGAAAAGGATTCTTTCTGGCAGCAGCTGCGGCAGCACGATCAGGTGGACAGATTTTTACTGTAACAGCAGGAAAACTGAGACGCCGTGGAGTCCGGGAAGCACAGCCAGAATTCAATCCTAATCCTTTTAGTAGCTGATTCCTCAGATCAAATGGCTCAAGACTATA
The DNA here is from genome assembly GCF_963584025.1 of Labrus mixtus. Classification (NCBI taxonomy): domain Eukaryota; kingdom Metazoa; phylum Chordata; class Actinopteri; order Labriformes; family Labridae; genus Labrus; species Labrus mixtus. The sequence continues at coordinate 28,768,663 of NC_083619.1, read as the reverse complement.
AATGGGCCATTTTTATTTTTCTATTGTGGATGTCTGGAATACATTTGAGTGTGACAACGGATATTTTGGGCTGCGTTTATTTCAAAACCAATTTAAAAGCCAGAGGACATGGGCGCTGAAATGCCGGGGGAAAAAACTCTCAAATGGCTTTTAAACCATCCAAAAACAGAAGAAGAGCACTGCATCAATGTCTTTGAAGAGATATTTTAGGGATTGTATGTGAAGAAGGGGAGCATAAATATTATGAAGATGACTGAACAGTGTCTTACAGAAAGGCACAACAGCAGTCAATCAATGAAAAGTCTGCCAGGAAACAGTTTTTCTTTTTGTTTTTTTAAACCTCCTGTTTGGCAACTTGTTGAGTGGAGACATTTCTGTGACTTCCTCTTTTGACAGACAGTCTCACTGTGTCATCGAGGCAGCGAGCAGACGGCCAAATGCCAGCGCAAGGAAGAACATATGGTGCCATTTACGCAACACCACCCGGTTAACTCTTGCTGAAGAAAAAAAAAAGACACATCTGCTCGGCTCCCGATGAGCGAGAGCTGATCTCACAACAACCAAACCATGAGTCAGTGTGATGGAAAACCAACAGACAGGGATCATTTAGTTAAAGATCACGTTTTCTGTCCATTATTTTTTCTACTAAGAAAGGGTCATTTTTATTCTCCAAATTTAGAATTGGAGAAGGAAGAAGTGCAGAAAAAGGGGATTATATGTCTGCTAGTTATGAAATCTGAGGCTGAACTTCTCTCAGAGTCTTTGTAGTGTTGCTTTAAAGCAGCAATATATAACTGACACCTAGTGTTTAAAATGGGTACTGCAGTCTAAATTCTAAACATCATAGAGAGCTGTCTCCCCCCCCTCCTCTCTAGAGTCCATGCTCACTCAGGTCACCATGTGGTGGACTCTGAAGCTTCAGTGTTTATCCAGCTCTGCATGGGTCTGTAAACCTTTCTGTGTTCTAACCTCTCTCCATTTTTCAAAAAGCATCTCCAATATTGATCCTAGTTTGAGCACGTTTCTGCTCGTGGAGCTTATTAGAAACATGCAGAGGCTTTTTAGGTCGGGTACAATCACTTCTATCTGAACCACTTCTCTTGCCCGCTTCCATCGCTGCAACACCTGTTGACCTGATAACTGCTCTCATATCTGGCAAACCGAGGGGCGTCCAAAACGGCCGTGTGGGGGGCGCCTTAAAACCAACTACCGTCTCTGGTCCAAACAAATCCAGAGCATTCAGGAGCAGAATCTAAAGTTAGAAGGACGACATACTGATCTGACCTTTAAGTCTTCTGGGATAATCATTCATATTATCAGCACGTTAGATCGCTTTTTAAGAAGTCATTTTGAGATATAAAATATTTCAAGAACCCTAATTTTAGAAAACCTGCCGTGCATGCTCATGTTATCGTGCTGCATTTGTCTTAGTACATCCTATCGCATTCAGAGTCTATCTTTTATCTTTATGTGTAAAGGTGCATATTCAGTTAAATGGTTTAGATGATGTCAGCATGTAAAACCCTGTATTATAAAAAGATGTTCTTACTGAAACAGTTCAGGACAGACTGATCTGAGGACAGCTCAGGCATCGTGACGTCCATCGTGACTGCAGCTGCAGGGGAGAGAGATGGCCAGTGTCCAGCCTGAGACTGAGGCAGTGGACCGTGTAATTACCATATACCTACACTTCATGGAGCTCTGACTCAGAACTATACTGAGAACAGTGAGACGCCTTCAGGTCGGAACCTCCTGAGCAGAGAGAGCATGTCACAGTCAGCCCTGAAGCTCACACGTCTGTCGATTTTATTCTAGACTAATTCAGCTATCGTTCACCACAAAACACCACAGCTTGATGTGTTTCTTTTCTGTGGGGGGCAGAACATTTAAAGGAGCAGTAGTGAGTCTATATATTGTGTTTTATTTTGAAATTGGCTGGATGCTCTGTGGGTTTCCTTGTCTGATTTCCTCTCTTTTCGGAAGAGCCCCATCTGACAGAACTCACTCTTGTTGCCCTGCTGAACGCTGGTTGGAGGGTTCAATTTTAGCCTTTTTGCCACCATGGAACCAGACTACGTAAAGGTTCTGCTGACGTTCATATATGATTCTTAAAATGGAAAACGTGTCTCAGTGTTTGACCATGGATTTACTGTACATTTACACGGATTAAAACACTGCTCAGGGGCTCACGGAGGTTTAAATTGGGGGATTTTTTTAACCACCAGTCTCTCACAGAACCATAAACAAGTCCTCCAGGCCTCTGACACGTGACCCTGCTCCTGATGACCATGAATGGAAACAAGATTTAGTGGAAACTGTGGCTCTGCTCCGGATGACTGAGCAGAAACAGACGCTCATTTTGTGTCTCCAAACTGTTCAGCACGAACACGTCCCAAACACAAATGGTGTTCATTAAAATCTATTCAACTATCCAACGTGTGATCAGGACTAGAACACTTTATTCCTACTGAAGAGAAACATTTACTGACACATGACCTGAAGTTATTTTATTACTGGTTTTTATTTGCAAAGAGATTCACTGTAGTTTTGCTTCATTTCTCTAGAATCTGTAAAACATATAAAGGTTGTGTAAGGGCGTACTCACACTGGGCCCAGTTTACCCGTACCGTATTACCCCACCCCCCTACTAATTCCCCCTCTTGCCTGCACTCACACTGCTCCAGGTCTAACCGGGCCTGAGCACGGCACGTCTTGTACAGACAGAATGTCTTAATACAACACATGAAGGCCTTTATGTGATCATTAAGCGTGCTCAGTTTACAACACAGACGGACTCAGGCAGTCCAGTCCTTGTCCACACATCAGAGAACTACACAGACTCAAAAAAACAAAAAACAGGGAAGGGTGGTCAAGTCTGTGTCAGAACATCAGAGAGAACATGACAGCTACTTTACTGACTTGGTTCACTGTTACTTCTTCTGCCTCTGCAGAATTTTGCACTTCTACATCAGCTTCATTTTTCAACACCAGAGGTTCTCGTCTGGTCATACCCCACTCTCCCTGACTTCTGACTCTATCCTTTCTGTCCTGTCTCTACAATAAAGGCACAAAAAGAAGTCAATCAAATAAAAATAATTGAAAAAATGCAAAATCAAAAACGAACAACTGGTGTCAAAAACACCCTCAGTCTCAATCAAAGCTGCAAACATAAGTATAATAAATCATAAAACCCCAGGATCAATATTTCATAAAAATGAGACCAATTGTTAATCATGGCTTGGCTGGATCTTGGCGTGCTCCGTCAATATCTGATCAATACCTTATTAAGTTTAATCAGGTGTTTGTGTGCTGGAGTTAGAAGAAAACGAGCAGCAGCAGCAGCAGGGAGGCAGTGAAGAGGTCCAATGTGGGTCAACACTTATTGTTTTATTTCTCAGTTTAAGGCAGGGTTGGTCATTTTTGAAAATTAGCATGATTTTGAAAGTAGCATTCCCTCAGTGCTCCGTCTGCACCCGCACCCACCCCCTCCCCTCTGTGCTCCCTCATAAGCCACGCCCCCTCACTTTCATGCAGCGCCGTCCCTCCAGAAGTGGACCTCAGCTCATCTCTGTCATTGTGTAGAAACTACGTCGTCTCATGTTTCTAGCGGTCAGTAAACTCACAGTATAAACTCCTAAAGTCATCGGTGACGCTCTTTGAGTGTGGGCTAAGGGAGACAGGGAGGCGTCTGATTGGTTCATCAGATTGGTACCTCGTGGCAGACATTGGTTGAAGTTTTTAAAGGCTTACAAACTGATACAGATGATGGATTTTCTTTGTTCCTTTTTCAGAGAACCTGAGTTATTAATTTCTGTCAGGACCTAAAGACAATTTACACCAGAATCTTACAAAAGTGGATCTGGAGGAAATGACCAACCCTGCTTTTAAAGAAACCACACTGCTCTAACGTGTGACTTTATGATGACTTCCCCTGAAGAGCATTAACAGGAACATGAGTCCCGTCATGGTCCGACTCTAATGTGTGATATCGAATGTTTCTGCGTCTGCAGTCACGTGTTGGAGACTTGCATGAGCAGTGACACCTTCTGTTCACAATCAGCCTTCTTAAAAATCAGTCGTGTGTCTTTTAAGCTGAAGCGAATCCAATTAAGGAGGGACTGCCTCTGAATGAATCTCTTATCAGCAATCACATCTCCTCCATCGGGCCACACACTGAATTAAACTCATCACGTTATGGGGACTTGAGCCGCCGGGCGGGGACGTTATCGCTTAATCCTGCAGCACAGAAAGACATTCCAGGAACTCGGTGTTCTGGGAAGCACAGCCGTCTCAGTTTACCTCCTTTTCATCAGGCCGCCCGAGTTCAACACTTTCTTCAGAACTCTTCTTCAAATGAGCCCCAAACTCTGGAAATCAAAATGATCATGAGCGTGTGTGCTTTAGGTTTTTTACCTCATGTGAAGTTACTTCTGAGTTTCTTCAAATGCTTCATGTATTAAGAACAAACAGAGCTAAAAGGTAATGGTGTTCAAACTGTCTGATTTCTTTCCATGTAGCGTGCTGAGTAATAAGCTGGATTTTAAAATGTTTACACTTTCATACTTTGATGGTGTGTTTCTGGTGTTTCCAAACCAAAAGCAGCTGAATGTGAAAGAGAGAGCATGAGTTTCTGTAATCAAAAACATGAGCAGCAGTGGATGAAGCGCTACAACTTCCATCTTTGAAGATCTCGTCCTCTACATGAGTGTAAGGCTCGCTAAAGGTCGCTTCATACTACACTGACCTGGTGGAGGCGTTTACAACAAGCGGCAACCTCAGGGCTTGAAAAATGAAGCCAATGCGGAAGTGTAAAGTCCTGCAGTTCACCGAGTGTCCACTAAAGGCTGGCTGCAGGAACACAGGAAGTCACATACACACAACAGGCAAAGAAATCTGTCTGTAGCGGTTGCTGACATGATTGACAGGTGGGCACGATTATCAAGAGGCTTAAACCCCGCCTCAGCTCTAGCTCTCAGCCATACGTTAGGTCGACTGAAAGTTAGGCTTAGACAGAATATCCAAAAACTTTCTTCCAGATGGTAGGGATGTAACGGTATCGTTTTCACAATGTCACCTGTCATAGACCTTTGACGATGAGGTGTAACGATAGGTCATCTGGGATAAAGGTGGATTTTAGTTACAGCTTCAGGGGAGCAGAATGGAGGGAAGTGGGAACTACAGAGACCACAGTCCCATACGTCCTGATTATCCTTTGCACTCTCCTCTCTGCGTCAGCACAGCAAAGATGGCGGACTTCTGCGTTAGTTGTGAGGGAGAACCTCTTGCAGAGAAGAGAGAGAAACTGTGGCTGCTCCGGTGGCTTTTTAAATCTAGAGTTCATGGAGAAGGACAAGCGAACAACAGTTCCACTGGTAACACTGAGGAGGCTGACAGAGGCATGAAAAGGGGGCGGAGCTAAACAGTGAACCTAATCACCTCGCTCAGTTACAACATCAATAAAAGCTTTGGTAATCAAAGCGACATTATTATGCACACCAAGCCATTCATACCCAGCCTTTCATTACAGAGAGCTCTGAGTGCAGCTTTTATTGATTCCACCAGTGCAGTCTGTAAGTGTGTGTGTTTTTCATAATTAAAAGGCTGAGATTAAAACACCCACACACTCATCTTGTTAAAGTTATTTGGTGCTCTGTCTTGTCTGGGTTTGAGCTCACAGTGGCGAGTGAATTAAAAAAGAAAAACAGATGAAGCCGACGATTGGCTGTGACCAGACGAGTGTGGAGAAGATAGAAACTGAGCTCACATTTAACTTTTGATGTGTTCATGAACAGGGAGACACAAGCAGTTATCAAAGGGGTGAATGACTGAGAGTACGTCATCCAATGAAAACTGCTGTGGATTACATCTCTCAAACAACTTGCAGCGCGACTTGCAGCTGCACAAAGTTTGCCAAATGTTGCCCCATGTTCAGCAAACATCGATGACCCAGCCTTTAACACCACACACCATCTACAGGGCAATTTGGAGATTACATAACAGAGACTATGAGCAGCACCTACGTATGTCGTCGTACCATTTTAGCTTTTCTTTCTTTAACCGAGGGGATCAATAATTGAATTGTCGACTTCCCCTCACTTTAAACCAGTAGCGAATGTGGTGAAGAGTAGCATCTGATATGCTCTGCAAGAGACAGAATCACTGTTCAGACTGACGCTTCAATCTGCGAGATTTACGCCCCTGGGATGTTTTGCCTTCAATCTGAATGTTGCAGAGGCGTAATGGGTGGACCAAGTGATCCCCCCTCTGTACAGTCTTCAGGGGTAGTAACAGAGGCGGTACAGAGGCAGGACAAGATCAGCGGGGGAGCGCAGCGCAGTGCGTGTGTGCATGTCTGAATGAGTGTGTATGTGGAGCTCCCGCTGTGCCGTGCGTCCAGAACGCCGAGACGTGATGTGAACTCACAGACTGGCACACCAATATTACGATGTTGCAGAATTAGTTACAGCACTTTTGCAAAAAATAAAAAATCTGTCTGAAAAGGACTAGACGTCGACTGATGAGTCCCAGATATTTGATGTAACATAAATATTTATTTCTGTTTGCTTCTTTCTTGAATTACATTCACACTGATTCCCTTTTTATAAAGTATAAAACTACAAACTATAGCAGCACTAAATATAAAGTATGCACCATAAGAGCTGAATTGAGAAATACATTTTAACAGTAATGTGACAGAAGGCCTGCTCCAGTAAAAGTCAGCCACAGCTCATTGTCAGCTAAATGCCTGGAGATGTAAGTTAAATGTCAGCAAAATGTCTGAGAATATTAATTTAAAGTACAGGTCAGGAGGAAGAAGAAGAAAAACGAAGCAGAAGAAGAAGAAAAACAAAGCAGAAGAAGAAGAAAAATGAAGCAGTAGAAGAAGAAAAACAAAGCAGAAGAAGAAGAAAAATGAAGCAGTAGAAGAAGAAAAACAAAGCAGAAGAAGAAGAAAAATGAAGCAGTAGAAGAAGAAAAACAAAGCAGAAGAAGAAGAAGGAGAAGAAGAAGAGGGATGAGTTCGAGGCAGAGCTGGAGGGATTTCTGCACAGTCTGGATAAAAATAATCATATTTCATATTTCACTTGCTCGCTGAGAGGTTTCAGACGGTCCGACTTCAGCAGGTCAAAGGTCAACAAGAGAGAACCTTTAGTAAAACATTAAAGACAGGTTTTATGCAGACTTCGTCTTCTGAATGCAGTTTAGTTTTTACAGAGTTTCATCCAACTTTAAACCTTCAACGAGGTGATCTGGCACAACTACCACCATCGGACTGTGTCGTCCCCACAACCACCGCCATGACGCCCAGCAGCCACCGTCGGACTGTGTCGTCCCCACAACCACCGCCATGACGCCCAGCCGCCACCGTCGGACCGTGTCGTCCCCACAACCACCGCCATGACGCCCAGCAGCCACCGTCGGACCGTGTCGTCCCCACAACCACCGCCATGACGCCCAGCCGCCACCGTCGGACTGTGTCGTCCCCACAACCACCGCCATGACGCCCAGCCGCCACCGTCGGACTGTGTCATCCCCACAACCACCGCCATGACGCCCAGCCGCCACCGTCGGACTGTGTCATCCCCACAACCACCGCCATGACGCCCAGCAGCCACCGTCGGACTGTGTCGTCCCCACAACCACCGCCATGACGCCCAGCCGCCACCGTCGGACCGTGTCGTCCCCACAACCACCGCCATGACGCCCAGCAGCCACCGTCGGACTGTGTCGTCCCCACAACCACCGCCATGACGCCCAGCCGCCACCGTCGGACCGTGTCGTCCCCACAACCACCGCCATGACGCCCAGCAGCCACCGTCGGACTGTGTCGTCCCCACAACCACCGCCATGACGCCCAGCCGCCACCGTCGGACCGTGTCGTCCCTACTACCACCTGACGTCCCTGTTGCCCAAGCCCCACTGTCGGACTGCGTCATCTCACAACCACCGCCGTCCTCATTCCTGCACGGCCTGCTCCAACCTCCACCTCAGCGGCGAGGAAGTGTGGACGACAGGAAGGCGAGGAACACAAAGCAGAAATCCTTCCTGCATATTATCCCATCTGCTCTTTTTGTAAAGCGTCTCAAGATAACACTTGATTGATATTTGATAAACAGTTTAAGGCCACGAGTTTATTTAAACATTAAAGTCCATATTTATGTGGTTGGAGTCCCGTCTTCCCTCTCTGCCCTCACATGCCAACAAAGTTTGGATGTTCTTTTAGAGACACTTCCACAGTAAAAAACGTTTTAATGAAGAGCCCCCTTCGGACAGTTTATCCATGGAAAGTAGGTTAATTGTAATTATAACTTCAGCCCCTTAATTCTGATCCCATCTGCACTGACCACGCTGCTGATTTTTCCCCCCTCGAGCTCGGCTCTAATTTCACCCGTCGATCACATCTCTGAACTTCTGCTCTCGTTTCTAAAACTTCACAGAACTTTTCAACAGTCTGACTGTCGTTTCAAGGTGTGATATTTACGTCCCCTGTGACGTTTGGCCTTTAATATGAATGTTGTGGAGGCCTCTGTACCGCCTTCAGAGGAAGTAACAGAGGTGTTACAGGGGCGAGACAGGATCTGCCGAGCCAGCGGGGGAGCGCAGCGCTGAATGTGTGTGTGCATGTCTGACTGTGTGTGTGTGTGTGTGTGTGCATGTCTGACTGTGTGTGTGTGTGTATGTGGAGCTCCCACTATGCCGTGCTCTAATGTGCTTCCGCACTGCCCATAATGCAATGTGAATTCACAGACTGGGACATCAGTATTACACCGTTGCAGAATCAAAATGAATGCACAAAAGGTGTAACGACAGCCGAGCTCCGATACAGTAATTGTGCTATGAAGAGGTTCTTTTGAAAGAGGATGGATAATACAGGAAGCCCGGAGCGGTCGGGGTTAAATGAGGGAGCAAACACAACCCGGGTCAGTCATCACAGATAGAGCATGAACTGTGTGCTCTGACGCAGGAAAGCTGACAAACCCGCAGGAGAAGCAGAAGATCTGGTGAAGTAAAGCAATAAAAAGCTTATTTGATCCATAAACCTTAAGACAGCTGCGGTATCAGTTGAATAAAAATGTGACTTCTGTTCTGACATTTTCACATAAACCATCAAGTGTCTGATAAAAGCTTCCACCACGGCTCATTTCAGCTGCCAGTTAGAACGACTCCACAGTCAATAGATGCATTAAAAACACATCAGGTCTAAAGCAGCGTCTCTGTTTGAACACTTTGTCCTCCCCTCCTTTGTGTATTTACATAAAGGGCACGACCTGCTTACATTCAGAGTGGAACACACAATCCAGGCGCCATTAACGACAAACAGCCTCTGATAATGAACACTTTACCAGAATGCTTCACCGTTTTCACTAGCTTTTAAGTGCCTGTGAATCAAACCATTAAAATCCATCGTGGTTGACTGAATGAAAGAGCGATATTTAAATCATCACATCCTACATATTTCACAAATGCACATTCAGGCCAAAAAGACAAATATTCAAACCAGGCAACCAGAGATTTAGGGCTTCACAAAAATGGGGAAGGGAATTTGTCCTAAAACAATCTTGAGTTAGGGCTGCTCGATGGCGCCATAATCACAATATGTAATGCAATATCACAGAGAGAAAATATATTGCAATGTCACTTTTTTTTCCATTATCGTGCGGCCTCATCTTGAGTCCATCGTAATTTGTGTTTTTTGACCTTTGACCCCTGTACCGAATCAGTTCATCCGGGACTGAATGCTCTCTTGGCATTCTAAAATATCTTGTTTACAAAAAATTTAAAATCTGAAAAGGGCTGATTATGTGCACATCCTGTAAGTGCAGGGCAAGTTAAAGTCTTAATGTGATTTTTCACATATGAAGCCTTTAAAAACAGCAGCAGGAAACAGAAGATATGTCCGCACACTTGATCAGTGCTTCAATTCTTTTATTTTTATAGAATCACAACGATCCAACCAGAGGTCTTCTCAGGTTATCATGTTGGAAAAATGTGGGCCACACTCAGTTTATTTCTGAGGTATTTTCAGGGGGAGGTGCAGAGAGTGACCACACATGGCGTGTTCTGCCTCCCCATCGTTGTTCTTTTAGTCCAGGGTCTGATGTGTTTTAACATCTGTGTGTAAAACTGAAAGCACGCCACGCTGCAGTTAGCACTGAGTGTGCATGTGCAGAGACGTCCTCCTGCTCACTCAGCTCTTTGTTGTTTGTGTGTGTCCATGACTGTACACTTTACACTCAGCTATTCTGACAGCAGGAAACGTGTTGTTCCTCTGTGTGTGTGTGTGTGTGTGTGTGTGTGTGTGTGAGGTAGCAGGCTGGGATGGGAGGGATTTAATTGAGCATGAAAGACAACAGATGACCTCTGGTGCTTCAGCGCAGCCGCCAATCAAACATCTGCCGGCCCGAGGCTGAAGGGCGACCGCAGACCGCCCAAACATGGAAACAGCCTCCCGCAGTCCTTCATGCTCAGATTCACCTGTGGACTTCTGTTTGTAATACTCTGCATGCTGAGGAGGCTCTTCCTGTGACAGCCAGTGCTTTCAGTCAAACGGAGAATAAGGGAAGCAATCACATGAAAGCTGCTCAATCAAAACAGTCATCTGTGAGTCAGAGTCATGGCACGCTCTTAGAGCATGATTTTGATCTTTTAGAAACAGGGCGGAGTTCAAAATCTAAAAAAAAACTCATTAAAGTTGGTTCTCTTCAAATCAGGAAACTTTGCACAAATATTTTTCAAACTCTGAACTCTGTCAGGTTCTCGGACGTAGCGTAAATATTACTGTACTCGATGACTCCTGGTAAGACGTTTGTACCATAGACTGTCAATATTAAAGCCTGAGTGACGTCCCCGTCTGTTCCTGCAGGGGGCGCTGGAGTCCCATCGATGGCGGTCTCCATGCTGGAAATGCTGTCTCAGTCTAACTTTCAGTCAACCTAACGACAGGCTGAGAGCTGGAGCTGAGGCGGGTTTTAAACCTCCTGACAAACCGTTACACCGCGCCCACCTGTCAATCAGGTCAGCTACACGCCTTATTGTGAATAACTCTTATCCTTCATCAAATCAAAACTGATGAGTCATCAAAACATTCACCCCCCGTACAGTGTGTGTCCATCGAGACATGAGCTAATCACACCTATTTGGTTTTTTGAACCAGGCTGTAAACATGTTCATCTCTGCTGTAAAAACAGGCTTTTTAGAATGGGTGTGTATGTGACTTCCTGTTCCTCTGCAGCCAGCCTCTAGTGGACACTCCAGGAACTGCAGGATTTTGCACTTCCGCATTAGCTTAAATTTTCAACACCGGCATACCTGCATAAATTCTGGTGCTTAGAGTTAGATTCTTCTGATCAATACTAATATTCATCTTTTTGCTCATAAATCAGTTCAGATTCTCCAAACTCCTTCTGTCAGTCAGACATTAAATCAATTCAAGCCGACTGATTTTTTAGTGTTTCAATTCACGCCTTGTCTTGTTTTTTTGAGGATTACTTCCTTGGCACATATTGATATGAAAGCTGAAGAGTATTAGAGGTATGGAGGAGAGGCGGAGCTAAACCTCAGCTGTTGCAGTCCCCTGGAAGGCAAAAAACGTCATAGGGGCGTAAATATGGCGGCTTGAAACAGGGCACATGACAACCGTAAGATTTAAGGAGAAACTTCTGGTGCTATCTCAGCCGGTGCGACAACTTAAATCCTAGTGGAGCGTAAACTCGCTCCTGAATAACGGTCAAACTGGACGACGATTAAATGTACGCAGAGCTGCTGCAACCCGGTTCTCATCCCCACAGCGACAGAGAACAACGTGATGAGACCTCCTCATGACCTAACTCTGGTCAGAGGAAAAGGAAATATCTTTACTCTGAACTTAAAGACAAATCACAATAAAAATATTCCTGTGTTAAATATTGAGCTCGAGGTTATTAAAGTCAAATTTTACCATTTTTAAATCCACATAAAGGCCGAAAAAATTGTTAAAAATCAAGACCAAACCTGCACATCTGGGATTAGTTCATATATAAAAGTAGTAAAAGTTCACATTATCAATCGTAGAAATGAAAATACATTCATAAAAGAAGTTATTTTAACTTTACTCCATATATTCTGAGTTTGATCGTAAAGGATCAGGTCTTTATATCCTCGATGAGCTGAAGTCAAACATCTGCTTTAATTCATAAAAAACAACAAATGTTGCTCCCTATGACGACACCCAGTCGGCGCCTCCTCGCCGATTGGTCTTAAGGTGCGTCACTCAAGCAGAGCCAGGCGGCTGATTGGACGATCAGGTCGAGTGGGCTCGAGGGTTCAGACAGAGAGCAGATCAATGGCCGCCGTGCAGGCTTGTTCACAAACAGTACAGACTCTGTTAGCCTCTCTTACTTTTACTCTGTCACACACACACACACAGAAGGGTACGGCGAGGCTGAGCACGCACAAACACACGGCGAGTCACACATTCAAAAATCATCCCCCTACCCGACTCGTTGTTCTCTGAATCCATCTTGTTGGAGGAGAAGTTATGGACGGCCTGCCAGGTGGACCTCAACACCGCTGTCTCTCTCTCTGGGTTTGTTTCCACCCTCTCTCTCTCTCTCTCTCTCCCTCTCTCCCTCTCTCTCTCTCTCTCTCTCCCTCTCCCTCTCCCTCTCTCTCTCTCCCCCCCCCCCCCCCCCCTCACACACTGTCTCTCATCCCTGACCTTGCAGTGTTGGCGTCTGCCCTCGCCGGCGGCAGCAGAAGCAGATCGGCTGCAGGTGAAGCTGCAGAGTCAAATCCCCCCCCCCACCGGAGAGAAGAGAGGGAACATGTTAAACACCCTGCACACACACACACACACACACACACGCAAACAGACACACACTGGGATTGCGTTGGTTTGTGTGTGTGTGTGTGTGTGTGTGTGGAGGGTTGAAGGTGTTTTAATCATCCTGATTGGAGAGTAATTATGCAGATTTACTGAGAGGGACGGCTGTTACAGGAATTTAGCGTTTTAAAATGTGTGTGTGCGTGTGTGTATATGTCTGCGTGTGTGTGTGTAAGTCTGCGTGTGTGTATATGTCTGCGTGTGTGTGTGTGTGTGTATATATGTCTGCGTGTGTGTGTGCGTGTGTGTATATGTCTGCGTGTGTGTGTGTGTGTGTGTGCCTGCAGGCCTCTGTGGTTGTATAACTGAACCAGATAGATTCAGTGAGTGTGGGTTTGTGCTTCTGTCTCTGTGAGGACGTCTCTTTAAAAGAAGTGAGGGGGGGCGGATAGCCTACTGGTCGCGTGTACAGAGGCTGTAGTCCTCATAGCATTATCTTAGGGTCCGAATCCGACCTCTGCCCTTTGCTGCATGTCGTGCGCCCCCCCCCCCCCCGTCTCTCTTCACCTGTCCCGTCTAATTAAGGCAAAAAACAGCTAAAAATAGAACTTACATGTCATTGATTAACTCCATGTAGATGAGGCCCCGCCCCTCAGAAATCGCTCAAAGCATTTGTTTAATTTCATCACTCTGCTCAGAATACGACAGCGGACAACAAAGACGTCAGATAAAGCTTTTGACTGAAGCGCCCGCTCGTTCTCCTGCTGGGGAGAAAAACCCCTCCGGTCAGTCTGTTCATTCTTTCCACAGACTTTAACAAACAGCATCCAAATAAGGGCAGAGTGCAGAGCTGGAGTGATCACACACACACACACACACTCTCTGAAGTCAAACACATGGTACGCTGCAGAGGAACGAGTGTGAGCTAACACTCAGACCAAACCTGGATCTTTAAATGTTTCAATATAACTGTTGAACTATAAGATGATTTTTTTAAATTTGTGATTATTTGCATGTTTGAAATCTCATTTTTAAACAGTTTACATCATGCTGAAATGTTTTATTATTATGTACCATGTTAAGCTAATGTACTACTTCCTGTTTGGATAACAAGCTGCATTGATTTCGAATGACAATAAGGGCATTTTCACAATAAGGCACGATTGTTTCATACCGTTCCTGAGCACGATTCCCCCCCCCCGCTGCTCTGTGTTCACATTAGTAACATCCTTCTGTACCCGAGTACACAGTCTAACAGCAGGTGGTAGTATGCACATAGTTGGTTTGCAAATCCGCCAAGAAGCAGAAAAAATAAGAAGTAACCATGGCAACCACTCGCTGACTGAGTCCATCCTGCTACTGTGGATGTTTCTGTTATTTCTGAGACGCCAACAACGACCCTCTTCTTACTTCCAAACGCACCGTGCAGCTCAGAGGATGAAACGGGCCCGTGCTGCATGGATACGACGCTTTTTGAAGCGACAGGAGCCGCTTAGAATGACGTCATATAGCGGTCCCACTTCCTGTTTGAGCTCGGTTGCATTCACATACTTGCGGACACATGAAGCGTGCCACAGACCCCCTCTTCAAGTGGACTGGGGCACAGTACGGTACGCTTAAGTACGGTATGTTTGTGTTCACACTGATCAAATGAACCGGACTTTGGGGTCAAGCGTACTGGGATCCGGGGGCACAGGTCCTTAATGTGAAACCACCCCTTATCTCAAAGCTTGTTTTGGTATTGGAAAAGGTCATTTCAAACATCGGTAACGATCAGGCTTCATTTTCACAATCAGTGCATCTCTAATAAAGTGACATGTATGATGTTTGAAAACTTTCCCAAAGTTTACCAGAGGGGAAAAACACTTCAAAGCCTGTCACTTCTACTCAGTGCGTCTGCATCTCAACACTACGTGCTCATGAAGGAACATTTTTCATACCGCTAGTGAGAAACACAAAAAGGTATGGACTGAATAAGCCTCAGAATCTTCACATGCCGGGTGCCGCTCCGCCGCCTTCACCGGCTCAACATCTGTGTACCGACACCTGTCTGATGTTGATAGAGACACGAGCAAACAACCCGACAAACAAAACAGAAGAAAAGACGTGAAATCCTTCCAGAGGTGCAGCGAGCCGAGCGTCACACAACAAGCAGACGAAGATAAAAGCTCCTCTCTCTCTGAGGAAACAGAGGGAGGCACTTCTCCTTTGAAGTTATATTTAGGCCAAATCCTCCTTTGCAGAACAAACCGTCTTCCACTGTGCATACAAATCACAGCCAACAGCTGAGGGAGGAACCCGCTGCACACACAATTAGCAGGCAAGAGCATCAAAACAACAGCGGCCCGCTGGGTTTGATCCACTTTGATTCCCCCTTTCTGCATCCCCAATGCTCCCCAGTTCCACCTGGGAGACTGATGCATGCTGGGTGGCTGGCGGTCTCGTCGGTGGCTCGACGTTTAAGATGTGAACACACACACACACACAAACCTCGCCGTGTGCGGTCCACCATATCAGACCGGGGAACGTAAAAGACATCAAATCTGTGTGTGACATGAAAGGGAGGGAACATCCCACAGCAGCGGGATGACGTTCCCGTTTCATGAGATTAACCTGAATCTACCAAACTGAGCCACTGCATCAGTGCGTCCACTCTTCAGGTGTTCTCTGCAAACAGAAATCCACCTTCTCATTTCATCTCTTTCTGCAGGTGGTCCAAGCCCCGTCAGGTTTCATCCCTCTCCTGCACAGATCTGAACTTTCCTTGCCTGAGTGACGTCACCCGTCTCTTCCTGCAGGGGGCGCTGGAGTCCCATCGATGGCGGTCTCCATGCTGGAAATGCTGTCTCAGTCTAACTTTCAGTCAACCTAACGACAGGCTGAGAGCTGGAGCTGAGGCGGGTTTTAAACCTCCTGACAAACCGTTACACCGCGCCCACCTGTCAATCAGGTCAGCTACACGCCTTATTGTGAATAACTCTTATCCTTCATCAAATCAAAACTGATGAGTCATCAAAACATTCACCCCCCGTACAGTGTGTGTCCATCGAGACATGAGCTAATCACACCTATTTGGTTTTTTGAACCAGGCTGTAAACATGTTAATCTCTGCTGTAAAAACAGGCTTTTTTAGAATGGGTGTGTATGTGACTTCCTGTGCTTCTGCAGCCAGCCTCTAGTGGACACTCCAGGAACTGCAGGATTTTTGCACTTCAGCATCGGCTTCATGTCTCAAAGCAGCCGGAGCTGTCCACTCTTTTGTTGTTCATGTCTTTTACTCGTTAGTGTGTCTTCAAATGTGACGCACTTTAAGCAACTGATGAAGAATTTTCTTTGACAGCAGGTGAAATCAAGTCGCTGGTGTGTGATCTGTGGATGTTTTATAGCCTGTAGCACTGCACTGTTTGTTAGCATCATAGCTCCAGGTATCTGTGGTGAAGCTTATAGATGTAACATCCATCAGTCTGTTCTTCTAGAAGCCAGGTGGAGCACATTAAAACTCTACCGGGGTTCCAAGTGTTTCATAGCTTACAATCCATCACCGGGAACTTTCTTGTGTCTTCAAAAGCAGCAGACAAAGTAAACCACTTCGTTCCATCTCAGCCTTCTTCATTAAACCACCTCCCTTCACCCGGGTAAAAAAAAAAAAGGTGAATGTGGGATGAAGCAGGAGGTATGTGAGTCGCTTCATGGAGAAAACAGACTGAACGTTTCAAGCTTTGTTTGTAGGAGACATATTTATGAATTCAGGACGGCCTTATTTTCTTTCTGAACTGTGAATGGCGTTGCAGAAAGTGTCACTTTAACTGCTGATTATAACGTTAAGCAGACGGAGTATGAAAAACCCAGCGGCTCTCTGGAGGCAGATTTCCTCCCTGCACAATGAGGAACACACAAAAAAGGTCTCAACATAAATAACGGGGGAAAGTTTTTTAAAGTATTTCCCAGCAGGTATCCCTCCATCCCCGCCGCGTATATCTGTAACCGTGTGCTTATCTGTCGGCTCATTCAGTGTGAAGGAGCAGTGGCGGCGGCGGCGGCAGAGACAACGGCGGGTTTGTCCTACATAATGACTTAATTGAGGTGGTTAACACTTTGAGGATAATGAGAGCCTCTAGACCACAACAGACCCAGGAGCGACGAAATGGAGCAGCACACACACACAGAGGAAATCAGTGTCGATTATTAATAGCAGCGGCACTAAACGCAGCACTCAACCAAGTCACCGCAGGTCTGCAGACTATCAGAGAGTGCAGCTTCAGGTGATCATTTCACTTTTCACACTTTAAAACCATCAAGAACTCAAAGATGGAAGACCGTATTTATCATTAATCAAATATGTTTATTTATTTATTTTAGGATGAGTGCTTTAAATATAATAGAAATCAAGTATCTCCTCTGAAAATAACTCTGTGAGTCATGACTGTCTACAATGGGTGTAACACCCGAGTCCCACTGTCTGTGATGTTTTCAGAGTCCTATCTTCACTTTGTTTACATCGCCCGGACGGCCGGCTGACTCCTCCCCTCGCGTATAAAAGTTGTTTAATTGAGGGACTAGAGAAAAGAAGAATAACATACTGTACTCACTGCTTAACTGTGTTTCTAGATCACGCTCATTTCAGGTAAATTTACATGCAGTGTGAAGATACGAGCAGAATAAAGATAGCTAGCATTAGCATGCTAACACAACAATGCAGCACGAGTTGTTTTGGTTTCATGCTGGAGCTCAAGGGCGACATCTGCTGGATCAAAAAATCACATAAAACCTTTACGAATCATTTTGGAATTAGCGCCAAATCAAGATTTCTGTCCACACGACAGGCAAACACGATGACGCTTAAACACACACACACACACAAAAGCCCCGTTCAGACCGCCGTTTCAAGCCACGCCCCCTGTGACATTTCACCTTCAATCTGAATGTTGCTGAGGCGTAATGGGGCGAAGAAGTGATCCCCCCCCTCAAGTCATCAGATGTAGCAACAGAGGCATTAAGACCCTGACACACAAAGCAGACAGCCTCCCATCACCTTTTGTCTCGGACAAAAAGTTGCACTTGAACACACCGCAAAGACTACAGCCGACGGCCAAGCACCACGTACGTTCTGCTCATGCCTGAGAGGAAATAACTCTCCATGCCAGCAGGGGGCGGTACCTAGGATCAGTACCAGGTCCCAGTCTGATGACCTGTTTGACGAACAATTTACAGAAGTTAGGAATTGCAACCATCTAAGGAGCTCTTTAGTTAAGGTGCGTTCAAGGTCAAAAACACACCTCTGTGACGTTCATTTCACCGTTTCCAAACTTTTCCAATCGGAAAGTCTTCTAAAAACCAACAAAAATCACAGTCAGCTCACAGCACGCCCAGTGTGTTTGTCCACCTCACTAACATATTCACACAGACACACACACACACTGCCCCGTTCGGTGGCGTTGGCTCATCAGGGATCGATGCTGAAGGTGTCACATTACTGCTAATGTAATCAGCAGTTTACCACCGGGAGTAATTACAGAGCAGACGGGCGGCCTGCAGGGCTGAAGCTGCAGACGCCTCCTGCAGAGACACACATCTGCAGTCTGAAGACACAAACTCCTAAACACAACCAGTCAGTCGTCAGGGCGTTTTGGGCCACAGACTCGGATTCACATGGAGTCTCTGAGGCTCAGCAGACTAACAGGTTAAGAGGAGAGGGAGAGCATCGTCCTCCAGTAAACGGCAGCTGGCTACCTGTCAGAGACGAAAGACGAGGGGCCGAGCGGAGTTCATGTTTCCAGAAATAGAAAACACAGAGTGACATAACACACACACACAGTCTTACACACACACTTTACGGAGCATTATATCTTGTTATTTAACCCTTACACTTCACTGTGGCGTCCCTGAGAGATTAAAGAGGTCTAAGTCAGAGCAGAGAAACGAGTGAACACAGGATATAAGAAAATCATCAGATCATCATAAAGCTTCTTGTTTTTATACGAGCTTGTGAAAGAGAAGTCTAACACACAGGAGGAACAGAAGCTTCACACCGTCCATGTGTCTGATCTCTCTATTTAAAAACAAAAAGGCCCGGCGTTCCCAGGCTTTTTATAGCACTTGGAGGAGATCCAGTGCAGAGCGTTCTGCAGAAGTTGAAGCCAGTGTTGAGCTGCGTTCAGGTGGAAGAGAAGCTAATGTTAGCCTCCTGTCACCACAGTTAGACTGCAGGATTATTACTGATGAGTCCCAAAACCAAACTCAGTCACGCCTACAGTTTGGACTCTGGTTCGTCCTGGTGTTCCTGCACGGGTATTTTAAGAAGCGGATGTTATTTGCCTTATTTTGGGGTTTTTTTGAAGAGAAGAGAAAAGTGTGTGACCAGGAATGCTGTGTTAGCGAGCTAATGTTAGCGCACTATTAGCTAGGATCAGTACCAGGTCCCAGTTTGATGGAATTGCAACCATCCAAGGAGCTCTTTAATTAAGGTGCGTTCAAGGTCCAAAAACAGCAGATTTCTATCAGGAACTATTCATTTAATGGATGAATGCAAACGATGATTTCAACCCTGCTGACCTGAAAGTCCCTCTTGTTTCATTCCCTCAGATTCATTCAGATTCTCTGCAGACTTACAAGTCGATCACAGAGACTTCATCAGTGAAATCAGGTATGCTTTGTGCTAAGCCTGACATTGCAGACTACACCGTGTACATGTCGAGGATTAAATTAAAGGTCACAATGTCAACAGCTGCTGCAAAGCGTTAAAAGAAGAAGAAGGGTAATTCCTCATGTCGGCCTGAAGATGTTAAAAGCAAACTCCTCCAAAGAAATGTGCCACATGTTCCCCAGCTGCTGCAGAGAGCAGGGTCTAAAGACGTCCTCCAGGGACTCTGAGTCTTAATGTAACAACAAAGTTTTAAAGGACAGGAGATGGACTGATGAGTCACAAACAGCAGGCGACCATAAACACAGCGAGGAGGTTTTAAATGTCCAGTATCCTACCCCCTTTACCGTCTGCAGTAACTCACAGCAGCCTTTGATAAAAACATTTCCACACATTGGATCATTAAAATATAACAGACATTGAAACGTTGTAATAAAAGTTTCAAACATTTTCACATCCTTAGACACTTCTCAGTGAATCCTTCTTAGACAGATGAAATAATGCCAAAATAATCTTAACAGCTAGTTTATTATCTGTGATAAATATTGAAATATGTTTCCTGATGATGCACCTACACAGTAAACTTACAGCTGGGCGGGGGGGGGGGGGGGGGGGGGGGGGGGGGGTGCAGTGAATGTTAGGACTTAGGACAGTAATATTAACAGTTTGATAAGAAGCTGTGTAATCGACTTGCTGCTGTAAACCAATCGACCACGGTTTGTTTACAATACAGCCAAAGCCTTTTACTGACCTAATCTTTCCATGTGGGGACATTTCATTCCTCCAGACTGGCCCTGAATGCACCTCACACCCAGCCACAGTGAAGTGCTGACTGTACTCTTTCACTTCTCATAAAGAAGCAACAAAGACAGCCGAGTCAAGCTCTTTGTTTAATAAATGCAATGTCTCTGGAGTGAACACTCAAAATCACAAATGCCCCTGAACGCAGCATAACAGTGATATCATAATCACATAGGTTTTTAATTAATTGATTTATCGGTATAAATACAGAATAAATAGGGGCGGAAGTAGCTCGACTTGGGTTGGGAAGCGGAGGGTCACCAGTTCAAGACCCCATGCAAAACCAAGTCTGGAATTTAAGTCTGGTAGCTGGAGAGGTGCCAGTTCACCTCCTGAGCCGAGGTGTCCTCGAGCAAGGCAGCCCCTCACTCTGACATTAGTCCATCAGATCCTGTTCGTGCATGAGTGTATTTCAGCCGATGAGTGTGTAACATGTCTCAACAACAGAGTGTTAAAGTAACTTCCTCTTGTGGGATCAATAAAGGATTCTTTAAATAATAAAGTGATATTTAATTATGTTTAAATAGTATTTAAAAAGAACCTTAATAAGCCAATATCCAGTAGATTCATGCATGTATCAGCTGCAGGATTTAACAAGTGACACGCAGACGACACAAGCACCAAATGCCAGCAGTGACCATGAACGCATCACTGCACTTTTTTGGACTTCAATCTCCGACCAGGTTACTATCAGCCTGAAGTCGGACCTTAAACGCAACACTTCAATTCTCAAGCGTACCATGTCAACACACACATCCGCTGTCACTTTGTCTCACACACACACACACACACACACACACACACACACTCTCTCTCTCTCACACACTCACACACAGCTTACCGGCTGGCATCCTGCTGCTAATGTACCGCAGTTCCTCTTCGTAATGCTGAGCTCCGATTGGTCCGGCGTTAGTTAGCCTCCATGTAGCTTCTCCTGCTGTCTCACTTCACCTGGCATCGGAATGAAGACTCTGTTGACATTAAATTCACCTGTTTATGAAGTCAAACTACTCGTGTCAATGCCTGTTTAAGTCATACAAAGCCTCATTAAAGGAGCTAAAGCTGTCCTAACGTACCAACCATGAACGTTACACACACACACACACACACACACACACTATGGAGGAATTAGCCGCGGAAGCTAACAGCTCACTGCAGAACAGATAGGAGTAAACACACACACACACACACACACATTAGAGACATTAGTGAGGCATGAACCGGTGAACATACCTGCAGGTAAACAGCAGACGGGTAGATTAACTCCCACACATTACTACAGTGCTTCCTGCTTTACGGTGACAGACAACACGGAAGTGAGTGCAGCAGCAGTGGAGCAGCTTCAGCAGGGGAGCTAATTATAGCTGCCTGCAGCAAAGGTGTGCTGTCACCGTGATTAGCTTCACTCTACGTGCCTGCTGGACACATTAGACCAGGGGGTCTCAAACTGTTTTAGACTTGTGGACCCCCTTTCAGAATTTATTTCAGCCTAGTACCCCCCTTGTCCGGATAAGAACAATTTTCAGGAATTAATTTGAGAAAATAACATTCAATAAATGGATGTTTTCATATATTCATACATAATGCAAGCTATATTATAAATGAAAATCCTCAAGTTGGTCACATACATAACATAATGTATTCACACAAACATATTCTGTTCATTAATTTGTCTTTAATCAGTGTTTGGATTTTCCTAGAAATCATTATATTGGTTTGTTGTTTTTATAACAACATTTGTCTCGTACCTCCATTTGAGAAACACTGTATATATAACACGTTTATCTCTATTTGTTTGGCACACTTTCTTTTTCTCTTTTAGTATTTTGTCATTAAATCCACGTTTGAGGTACATTGAGGGAAATCTTCTTACTCTATAGGCTGCTCAACTTGTCAAGCTTTAGATCTTTATCCTCGTAAAGGTTTTATTTGCAGAAATCAGTTTTCAATAAGAGCTAGAGCAGGGGCGCATCCAGACTTTTTTGAGTGGGGTGGCCCAACTAGGGGGGGCAAAATGTAATGTTTTTTTATTTTTTATTTGGCCTAATCCTCCATTGTAGAACATAGTAGATGTAATGCAGTTATAACTATAAAATAACTAGTCAAGTTTCATATTTTAAGTTTTGGACGCCCCTCGGTTTTCCAGATATGAGAGCAGTTATCAGGTCAACAGGTGTTGCAGTGATGGAAGCGGTCAAGAGAAGTGGTTCAGATAGAAGTGATTGTACCCGACCTAAAAAGCCTCTGCATGTTTCTAATAAGCTCCACGAGCAGAAACGTGCTCAAACTAGGATCAATATTGGAGATGCTTTTGAAAAATGGAGAGAGGTTAGAACACAGAAAGGTTTACAGACCCATGCAGAGCTGGATAAACACTGAAGCTTCAGAGTCCACCACATGGTGACCTGTGTGAGCATCGACTCTAGAGAGGAGGGGGGGGAGACAGCTCTCTATGATGTTTAGAATTTAGACTGCAGTACCCATTTTAACCACTAGGTGTCAGAGTTACATACTGCTCCTTTAAACATTTTGAGCTAAAACACCTGAAAAGATTCACAGGGCTGATTGATCAAATTTGGATCTGATTTGATGAAGTCATTGTAGCCCCGGAGACTTTTTTTCCCCTCACTCTGTCGGGCTAAAAGCAGAGTGTTAATCTCATTACAACCACTGGACCGAATCACACACTTTGTCAGTTTAATGAAGAAAACAAATGAGCCTGCAGCATCACTAATGATGCCGCAGGAGGATATGTCGTCATTAAGATCGCAGACGAGACCAAAAAGTGTCCGGCAGACGGTAATTATCCAGAACTTTCCTAAACACAGCTGATGTTTGAATGTGTGTGAAAGTGTGCTGGCTGTGCTTTCTAAGCTCTTAAGGACCTTTGCCGGGCCGCTCAGTGGACTCAGAGCTGATTAAAGGCTTTGACTCCACAGATGGTATGCCAAGCTTCTGTTATAGAGTCGACTGACATCCTGACCTGACAGCAAATACATGACAATGCTGGAATAAAAACATTACACCTTTTTCTGAAATGATTCTAATGCAATGAAGCGGATCTGCACACAGGCGTTAAATAAAACAGAGTGAGGGGCGGGGGGGAGGTACATGTCGTCCTTAATGACCAAACATCAACAGATTAAGCAGTCAGACAGCAGACAGGAACACTCAGGCTTTTTTTAGTCTCGTTAATGTTACATAACCAGGAAGGTGTTTCACTCAGCTTGATGAGACACTGGATGAGGGGGAGGATTTGACACAGGGAGAGGAGGATTTGAAAATGTTCAATTAATGAAGGGGATGAAAGACAGGCAGTCGATGAACTTAGTAACAGAGCTTTCACATTTACAGAAAACTCCTGAAAAACATGTATGTAGGTGGAGGTGTATGTGTGAGCGCAAACAGCCAAACACTCAGATTTTCTCCTCCAGACGCCAAGTTTTTTTTCCGCAGCCATTCAGAGTGATCTAATGAGAGAACACAGCAGAATATTATCCAGAGAATTCACCTCGAGCCAATGGGACGGGGGAATGACGTTTACATAGAGAACAAACCATATGACGTATTTTTGTAGGCCAACCCAGAAGTAGCATCTCCATGGGGTCTAACGAGACTCCTCCTATGGGATGTTTTCATTGGATTTTGGATCATTGCAGAAAATAATCTCTGTGTTAAACACACGTTTCTGAAGCGTAGGCGTTTTGTTCAGCAGGATAATCTTCACAGATGAATGCCATTTTTATGATGTTTGAAGCGTTAATGTGGCCGACAGAAGTAAAATGCTAACGTTATGCTACAAGCTAACTACACCACGGTGGGATGATTGTGACGTCACTAGCGTTACGCTTCAGACGATCTCCGATAAACTAATCCACGTAGCTTAATAAATAGTTTACTAACATAATATTCACCTTAACCTAAAGATTAAACCTACAGGAGACATCTCCGACTAGTGAGAGAGTTCCCGACCTCTGTGTCCGGCGTGATGACGTTTAATGTCCCCGACGACCACTGTAGTCACATTTAGCCACTTGTTAGCGACCGCCTTTTTAAAGACGAGTAAAAACTTCAAACTTCACAAGTGGAGGTATTACCTAACGTAGTTTATGTGGTCTAACAAAACACCAACATCTCTTCAGCTTGTGTTAACCACAGACCTTATTTCAGGAGTCTAACCACAAACACGTTCAAAATCCCCGTTGATTTTTAGACGTTAGACCCCATGGCGCTCAAATGCTAACTTACTTCCTGGTTTTTAGGACTCATTCCTGTGGCGCTCTATATACTGTGAGTCGAGTCAGTGTATAGACTGTCTGCACGCGAGCGCTACAATAACGTTTTCTCTTCATCATTTTGTTCTCCACTCTCTTTTTTCTCTCTCCAAAAGAATCTGTTACAGTAGAGTAGCTCTTAAACACAATATAGATCTAGGATATATAGATATAGAACTAAATATAAATAGAATAAGCAATAAGTACCAACGCAAAGAGTATGCTAAGAAATAATAAGCTCTGGACAAACACAGGGATTTAAATATATGAACAATATTTACCAACATACATGCAGCGAATGAACGGTGTAGATATTGCGACCTTTCAGCCCCGTAGAAAAAAGAGTTTAGGAAAGTAGCGTCCACCATTGAAAACAGAGATATTAAGATAAACGGAGAGTTTGTTTTGGTTTCATGCTGGTGCTCAAGGGCGACATCTACTGGATCAAAAAGTCGCACATTCTTCCTTTAAAGGCTTTGGGTTAGGGTTAGGGTTAGGGCTTTTTATATGTGATGTTTTGATCCAGTAGATGTCGCCCTTGAGCACCAGCATGAAACCAAAACAACTCGCGCTGCATTGTTGTGTTAGCATGCTAATGCTAGCGATCTTTATTACGCTCGTATCTTCACACTGGTTCAAAAACTCAGGTGTTACACCCATTGTAGACAGTCATGACTCACAGAGTTATTTTCAGAGGATATACTTGATTTCTATTACATTTAAGTGTGAAATGACTGAAGGGAAATTTAACTTTCATGTATAAAAGATTTTCTGTCCTACAGTTAAACATAGCTGTAAGAAAATGTGTGTATTCTGCACGCAGCAACAAAATGTTTTCAGCTAACGTCTGCTCGTCTGAAGTGAAATCAGTTCAATCGAAGACGAGCTGAGAGGACAAAGTGATACTCGGTGTTGCTTCAGCTCAGAGGTGTGCGCTGAACCTCGGCTGAATATCGAGCGTGTGTGTAATCAGCAAACAGGTGGAGTCAATGAAACGTTCAAACAGTCGCAGGTTTCTCATTAGCGGGGGAAATGGATGCTGATTGTTTGTCTCCTTTGGGAAGTGTTGGTGCAGTCAGTCAGAACTGGTTTACTTGTTGATGAGAGGATTCAGACAACAGATAGACTCATTGTTTTGATGCTGTCTGAAGGCTGACTGCACGTCCTGCTTTTAGGATCCAAAGATCAGAGATAAGTCTTACAGCCATCGTCACCAGTTTGTAGTCCGAGATGTATTGACAAAGCACGTCTCGGTGGGCTTTGGCGTGTGCAGAATCAGTCATTGTGGCCCATAGACTGTAAATATGAATGACCGAAAGCCTGAGTGACGTCACCCGTCTGTTCCTGCAGGGGGTGCTGGAGTCCCATCGATGGCGGTCTCCATGCTGGAAATGCTGTCTCAGTCTAACTTTCAGTCAACCTAACGACAGGCTGAGAGCTGGAGCTGAGGCGGGTTTTAAACCTCCTGACAAACTGTTTATAAGAGATAAATGCACTCAAGCTGAGGAGTCATCAGTCAGTGTCATATTTCACTGCTCCACCCTCTGCTGTCTTTTGGCCTTTTGTCTTGTTTTTGTTTTTCCCTCTGGCAAAGCCCGACAGTTGACAGGTCACACCTTTTCTA
Source organism: Labrus mixtus (assembly GCF_963584025.1). Classification (NCBI taxonomy): domain Eukaryota; kingdom Metazoa; phylum Chordata; class Actinopteri; order Labriformes; family Labridae; genus Labrus; species Labrus mixtus. The sequence continues at coordinate 28,742,522 of NC_083619.1, read as the reverse complement.
GGAAATTAGCCGGTGTCTCGTCTCCACCTCCTTCTATCAATGACTAATGATCAGGCTGAGAGTAATACACACAGTCTTGCACCTTTGCCTCTTCTCTGTTTTCAAATCCTTTTTTATCTTTTGTACGCCAAATAAAGTATTTTTTTATAAAAAGCAAAGGAAATATAGGTGACTTTGTGGATGCTACTTCAAGACAACGCAAACAGGGATGATTTTGTGGAATAACCCAGCGTCTACATTTCAAAGAAAAACTCAAGGTGTTCAGATCTCGTCTCACAGTCTCGTAGGGGGTGACCCTTCTTCCAATTCCACCTGTGGCTCCTTTTCCGCATGTCAATCCCCACTCTCTTTTACCCCAAAAGTTCCATCTCTATCCACTGCCCTGTCTCTCTGTTAAAGACACAAAAAAATACATCTGAAAAAAGCGACAACTGGACAAACTGGACTCGTCTTAGAATACCGAGGCCGTCTACAAGAAGGTCCTTAGCCGCCTCTACTTCCTGAGGATGCAGAGGTCCTTTAACATCTGCAGGACGATACTGATGCTGCTATATTGAACGTAAGAGCAACTGTAACGACCGGATTTCCCCATGGGGATAAATACTGGGACTGTCATAAACAAGTCAAACAACTACATACTGATGCTGATCTGCACATGTAGGGCTGGTTTAGTGTTAAAGGTAGAACTTTAGTGTTAATCTCAGGACTTTTTGTATCCAGTAGATGTCGCCCTTGAGCATCAAATCAAAACAAACGCTCTCCTCCAGCTTCTCAGGTTCCCTTGGGTTTGCATGAACGAATTATCAAATAGAACAGATCATTATTAAGCACCTTTAAGCGCAAGCAGCGGACAAAATAGTCCTTGTCTCGAGCTGCATTGTTGTGTTAGCATGCTAATGTTAGCGCTCTTTAGTTAGCTTGTAGCTTCACATGAGCATGATCTAAAAATTCTTACTAACATCCAAATAATCAGTGAGTATGTTCTTCTTCTTCTCTCTAGTTCTTGACTAAAACAGCTTTTATACAAAAGGGGAGGAGCCGGCCGTCCCGTCCATGTAAACACGGCTCTGACAACAACACAGCCAGCGGGACTCGAGCTTCTCCCTCATTGTAGACAGTCATGACTCACAATGTAAATCACTATAAATACAGTTTCTTTGTGTTTCTCTCCACTTCCCTCGCTGCTTTTTATGCGTCTAACCTCTGTTAATATAATCCTGACCTCTACCCCTAATCGGTCTATTTGCTCTCTGACTAAAGTTGTCCCGCCTTCCCTAAAAAAAACTGCATTCCTCACTGTGAAAATAGTGCAGCGGTTTGCCCTCATATTTGTAATATCAATAAACTCAATTTGTAAAGCTTCAGAGGACAAAAACAGGAAGAGAAGTAAGAAATAATATCTCCATGGTATCATAGTGAAGGATAGGAACTCTGTGAGCGGCTTCATTAAAACACTTTGTTCACCTGGAGTTTGTCAGACGTGCACACTTCAAAGGTTTACCTGAGAATCATTCACTTAAAAGGGAATAGAAGACTGTGCATCATGTAATGCATGCAATCAATCTGTCTCTCACTTTAAACATCTCTGCACACACACACACACACACACACACACACACACAGAGCTCTCTGCAGAGGTGGAGGTGAAAAGTGCTGTGGAAAGCCTCGGTTTGCACTTCAAAGGGGCCATGTGGGAGGAAGACAGACGCCGGGCCGTGAGCGGCAGCAGAGTCATGAAAGCAGCGACCGCTCGAGGTTTAACCTGCAACGACCTCGTCATCCCGACACACATCGGATCAACTCTGACCGATGTTTTACAACCAGCCTGCAGGAGGCGGGACGTTTTTTTGATGGACAGGTCAAATGGTCTCAGAGTAACGATCAATATTTTAACTCAGGTGGGGGAGGGGAGGAAGTGTGCAAAGGGGATTCAAAAAGCTGAAAGGACCCTTTAGCCACCAAAAACTCTAAATAAATAATTGAGCTGTTTCTTTTTTTAGTAGTTGAAGGAACTTGTATATTTCTAAATGTCAACTCTGAACCAGCTAAACAACAACCTTGCGACCCTGCAAACCTGAAGACCAGCTCCATGAAGGATTGCTGCTTATTTGATCTCTTTGAGGACTTTGGTTAAAGCTTAAGGTCGAATAAATAAAAGAGACAAAGTGTTAAGAGCAGAGGACCAATTATGTTTGTTTTATGTCTTTTGTTGTCTCTATTTTCTTATTTTTAAACCTTTTTGACTGAAAGGGCCGCACATAGGGGGGAGTGCGCTTTCTGGGGCCCAGCTCAAGAGGGGCCCATGAAGGTTAGCAAAAACATAGTCCATCCTAGATTTGAGAAACAACACGATAATAAAGATTTTTAAAAACCCTATATACTCACCATTTCCTATTAAAGCAGAAATGTTTGAACATTTAATTTATTGTTTGGTGGATCCTTTGAATGTCTACTAGACACGTGTCTACTCCGCTCCGTTATGACATCTACCTCTATGGAGGGCCTTTCCCTCTGATTTTAAGGGGGCCAGACATTTCTGTGCTGCTCAGTAGTTTCACATGCAGTACAACACGTCAAGAAGAGCGGCTCTAATGTGCTGCGTATAAAATGACAAACTGAGGTGAGTAAAGATGTGATGTTTAACTTCATTATCCTGTGTTAATGTGAATCTCTGGCTCCTCATAACTCGAGCTTTTGTCATATTTATAAAATATTTTTGAGTCTGCCTACAGTCACTTTCCAGGGAAGTAGAATCCATTAAAGACAGTAACCCAGCTTCACCCGCCAACACTGAACCCGAAGTTTGAGCTGTAAAAAAAACGAGACGTCAGAGAACAAAAGCAGTTCAGCGCTCGACGTCGAGGCTGTCAGTTCTGTTCTGTCGGATGGGAAAGGTATGACAGCACCTTTCTCTCTCTCTCTCTCCCCTGTGGGCCCCGGCATTCATCAGGAGGCTAAGAATAGCAGCGTTCAGATGAAGGTGAGACTGGAGGTGTGCAGGAACCAAAGCAGACAGAAACTGAGAGATTACATGATAGAGGCTGTGCACAGAGGAAGTCCTCTGAAACAGTGAAAGATGGGACACACCTGAAAAAAAAAAGATTTAGTGCGAGCAGAGGGAGTGATAATCTTTCAGTACAAGCTGCACTGGATCTCCATTTTTAATGATGAGTGATGAAGAAGCGATAAAAACATTTCCACCCAAGAGTGTGCAAAAAACAGTTTACCATTTATCGATCACTTTTCTCAGCTTTTTTACAAATGCAATAAAAGTATAAAATCAATAATTTACAAATTTAATGAGGTGATCTTACTAAAACAAACACTTCAGAAAAGATCCGAAACAGTGTCCAAATATTTCTCTGCAGCTTTAGGAAAACTCCAGACCGGGTTGAAACTTACTATCCCGGGTTTGTTTGTGTTAGCATTAAGTTACAGTTCACATTAATGTTTAAATGAACTCAAAGCAAACACACAGTCTTGATTTAGTTCAGTCATTTTGTATGATATGATATGATGAGGAAAAGAGGGAAAGAGTGAAAGAGTGAAAGAGGGAAAGAGTGAAAGAGGGAAAGAGTGAAAGAGGTAAAGAGGGAAAGAGTGAAAGAGTGAAAGAGGGAAAGAGTGAAAGAGGGAAAGAGTGAAAGAGTGAACGAGGGAAAGAGTGAAAGAGGGGAAGAGTGAAAGAGGGAAAGATTGAAAGAGTGAAAGAGGGAAAGAGTGAAAGAGGCAAAGAGGGGAAGAGTGAAAGAGGGAAAGATTGAAAGAGTGAAAGAGTGAAAGAGTGAAAGAGGGAAAGAGTGAAAGAGGGAAAGAGGGGAAGAGGGAAAGAGTGAAAGAGGGAAAGAGGGAAAGAGGGGAAGAGAGAAAGAGGGAAAGAGGGGAAGAGGGAAAGAGTGAAAGAGGGAAAGAGGGGAAGAGAGAAAGAGGGGAAGAGGGAAAGAGTGAAAGAGGGAAAGAGGGGAAGAGTGAAAGAGGGAAAGATTGATTGACGTAGCCTCAATGAATGCACCTGATTGGATAAACGTGCAGCTAGTTCGGGCGGTCCCTGGACTCATGCATAGACTATGCACTTGCATAGAATAGAGGTCAGGGGTCTCATTTATAAAAGAGTGCGTAGAATCCATACTAAAAATGTACGTGCGCCAAAAACCCGGAACTGGCGTGTGCGCAAAATGATTCAGATTTATAAAACTGTTCGTACGCACACTTCCACGCAATGTTCCCTTTATAAATCACGATCCACCTGGAAATGTGCGCACGTATATTAGTCCCATGTTCTGCCCTCTACACGCCCACAATCAACCATAAACGCTCAACGCAAAGCAGCTCGTGAATGAAAATGCATAGGGGGCGGAGCAAAGGTTTCCAGCGCTGGATCGCGGTGAAACCCGGAAGTTCAGACAAAGAAACAAAACTTTCTGACCCAGAAACAGAGGAGTTTGTGAATGAAGTGAAGGATAAAATGGACATATGGATAGTTTACTGCAGCAGGAGGATCACAAACTGAAGAACAATCAGAGAGAGACACCACGTCGCTGCTGCATTCACCCAATCAGAGAGAGACACCACGTCGCTGCTGCATTCACCCTGTCCTCCTACAGCGCCAAAACATCCAGCGTTCATCATTACACACGAGAATATCTCCAATGTTTACATGTTAACAGGACCCACACTGACTTCTTCATATTGTCAGAGTGCTCACGTCAGTCAGCAGTCTGCCTCACTCTATCATATTAGTAATCAAAAGTTTGATCAACGAACAAAAACGTTTGATTGTTGGCCACATTTTTTCGTGGTAAACTCCGTCTGCTCTGTGACTCATTATGAGGATATATAGACCTAATGATCGTGTCAGAGATGACCTGACTTAATGTCCACACTTAAATTATTTACAGAATAAATACGTGCAGCTGATGAAGATGTGCTGAGTCTGGAGGAGGTGAAATGTGTGAAGCCACCGCCGTGTCTCTGTGCGCTCTGTGCGTCTTGACGCAGTCATCTTTATTAAAACTAAAAAGCACACTTGATGATAAATGCTCGATATTTAAAGATATTAATGAAAACTGGAGGCTTTATGGTCTTTGTGTTAGTCTAATGTTTAACTCTAATCAGTGATTACATTAGTGTACAAGTCCGGTCCTCTGAGGTCCGTCCAGGATAATGAAGGCGAGACGGCGCTGATGCAATATGTATGGGGCGGACTTTTATTTTTTGTTTTTATTTTATGTTTATATATTGTCATAATGAAAGTGACTTATCGGAAACGGCTCACTAGATGCGTGATTATAGTCTAAATAAAACCATTGGTTTGAATGATTCTGATGACGTGGATCTGTCAGTAAAGTTTGATATTTAGTGAAATAAAATGTGTTAGAGACATCAGTATGTATCTGCAGGCTTCAATTCACCACCTCACCGTCTGTGTCACCAATTTCCCATGCCTCCAAAATGAACGTACGCCTGGGTCAGAGTTTGATTACTGGTCCGCACATTTTACCGTCAGGTTTGTTTTTATAGATCACAAACTTTGTGTGGGAAAAGGCGTACGCCAGTTTCAGACCCACGGTTATAAATGAGATCCCTGGTCTAGTCTATGGAGCCCCTCTTGAAACTCGCTGCAACGATCCCATAATGCATTGCGCCGAGATGCTATCCATTGTGGAACCAGTCGAGCCGTAGCCTAACAAGTCAGTAATTATTTTTTTCCCCTCATTTTTTTAAACAGACAGATTCAAAAAGCTTGTTACACTCCACGGCTTCAGTCTGAACTCGACGTACGAGTCGTGACTTTCAGAAAACTGAAGGTAGACGTCTGTTTCCGCTGTTTCTCCCCGACGACTGTGACGGGTCGCTGTGACAGAAGAGCTGGAGAGCCGTGATGTCCCACTGCACAGAGCGAGGAATAAACCTACTAAAATGTGTGTGTGTGTGTGTGTGTGTGTGTGTGTGTGTGTGTGTGTGTGTGTGGAGGAAAGTCTGAAAACAGTGAGTCATGCTCCACAGGGAAGAGACGGAGAGAGGGAGGATGAAAGAGCGTGACGACTGAAGAAGTTCAGACAGGTGGAGGGACGGCGGGTGTGTGATTACCTGCAGACTCTCACACTGTTACACAGCAGCACACACACACACACACACACACACACACACACACACACACACACACACACACACACACACACACACACACACAGGTGAGCATGAACTTAATGACTTCTTCAGACTTTTAATCATTTACTTTAGTGAAGAACACGAGTTCTGCCATGAGAGAGGAACCTGAAAGTAAAATATCTTATGACAGCTGCAGTTAGTGAAAGTTTTAAGTGAAACTTGACATTTTAATATTTATACAAATTATTCATGTTGGGGTGTAACACGTTACAAAGTCTTCCCTTAGAGTACTAAGATGATTCTTTTGTTGTGACGAGTAACAGAACGCGTTAGTTCTGCATATTAAGAGCTCCGTTAATCGCTCCTTTTCCATAAAAGTGAATAATTCAGCATTTCCCTCTTCTTCCTTTTTGTCGCCTCATGAGAAAAGAAATCCCCGAAGCCTCTTCACTTCCTGCTTCTCTTCCTCTGAGCAGGTCACTGTGACAATAAACTAATCAGACCTATTTGTTTTTTTGTTCCAGGCTTATTTATTCTGTAAAAACGGCTTTTTTAAATGGGTGTGTATGTGACTTCCTGTGCTTCTGCAGCCGGCCTCTAGTGGACACTTGAGGAACTGCAGGATTTTGTACTTCAGCATTGGCTTCATTTTTAAACACCGGAGGTCGCCGCTTGGCCTCGCCCTGGTTCCTGACAGCTGCTTAACTTCCTGCACAGACGCGGCCTCAGCTAGGAGACGTATCAGCAGAACAAACATGGCCACTGCAACAAACATACAGAGTTTTATCTTTTGGAGGAAATTTTCTTTAATTGGGACATTTAGATGGTGAGCAGACTGCAGGACGCTGTTTTCCTGACATGTACGCTGGAGCGAGTCAGGTGCTTATTAAAAAAACAGAAAGGTGTTGCCTTCAGTGATTTTTTTTTTTTAAAGCTGGATGGTATTTACACAAAAGATTTCCCCAAAGATTCTGCTTAAATATCCGCAGTTTGTCCCGTTTTCTTTCTGCACACGCTCCTCGTTCCCCTCAGAGGCCGTCTTTTGATTCGTCTTATTTATTTGATTCAACACTTTCAGGAGCAGCTTTTTCTGGTGTTCGGGATAATTTTTTTTTTACAAAAGGAGGTGCCACAGGGATTTCTTTTCACTGCAGAAACTTCTCTTAATAAATCCTTGTTTTTCATCCATCCATCTTCTTCCCCTTATCCTGATCGGGTCACGGTGGTGGCAGGTTAGTTAGTCAACGTTTTCCAGCTCCTCCTGGGGGATTCCAAGGCGTTCCCAGGCCAGATACATAATCTTTGCTTAAAACTCACCTCTTTGCTTTTAATACAACTTGAGTTTGACATTTTGAATTTTTTATTCATGCTCCTATTATTGTGTTTTTATTGTGTTTCATTCTATATGTTATTTTATTTGTTGTGTTTTTGTAAAGGACTTTGGCCAATCAAGGTTGTTTTAAATGTGCTATAGAAATAAAGATTGATTGATTGATAATCCCTCCGGATAACTCTGGGTCTACCCCGGGGACTCCTCCCTTTTGGAGGTTTTCCAAAGGGAGGAATCCTAATCAGATGCCTAAATCCTTGTTTGGTTTTGATGAAATGAAAGGAGAGGAATTCTTCTGATTTAGCAGCATTAGGATAAATATACTGTGTTCAAATGTCCCCTGGTTTACAAGCAGAGAAGCATGACTCAGGTTTTTAATCTCCTCTTTCTGTATATTAAGCAGTGTAGAGGTGAGTCTGAAATCAACCCTCCCTCCTGCACAGATGAGCAGACGTACAGTTACCATGTTTCTCACCTTAGAGGGCAGAGTTGAGCTGCTGTCCTGCTGGGAGTCTCTGCTCTATAGACACATCACACAGACCCGACACAGGACTCTCTGTGAGGGGATTACAGTGTGATGTAGGCCATGAAGAGAAGAACCTGAAAACAGCTTCATGAAGACACAAAACAAGAGGCTGAACAGCTTTAAGAAACATGAGAGTGAATCCTAGAAAGCAGAAGACTGTCGTGTCCATTTCTGTCCCCAAACTGTTTTTGAACGCTCCTTTTCTTATTTCTGTGCATTTGTTTTCAAGCGGCCCCCCTGCAGCTGCAAACGCCACCTCCTCATTGGGAACAATTGAAAAAAGAAGCTGGTACTCAGAGAAAAACGCCAGGTGGAAACAGGCTTCTTCCTGCATTTGGTATGTTCTCCTTTCCGTTGAGATTCTGTTGTTTGTAAATTTGTTTGGGCACTGCTCAAAGTGATCTTAAAAGTGTTTCACATCTTGTACATCTGTTTCCTATAATGTACAGAATCCCACTGTGACGTCACAAGGGGAGTACATTTGAAACAGAGCATTTTTCTCTGTGTTGTAAGACTTATGCAGACCACAAACGAAGGACTGGATGGGTTTATTTCACATGTTGTGGGTCAGTAGACACTCAGGTTACCCAAATATATGTTCAAAAACACTGAAGAAGTTTTCATAATATGTCCCCTTTAAGACTGAAGCCATCTACCTGATCATTTACTAAACATTCTGAGACTATTTATTTTCATTCAGATCTTAAAATATGTAAATAAATGACTCCTGTTTAGAAATACCGTGTCGTCCAATGAGATGTGCGGGTGATTTGATGCTAACGGAAATCAAACGTTCTGTTCACACTCGTCCAAACAGGGGGAGCTTTAAAGATCAGACGTGCACACTTGAGCTTCTCTGAAACTGAATGAAAACAGATATTTCTTGTGCTTTCCCAGCGACCCCCCCCCCCCCCCCCCATTGAATCAGCTGACATTATGAGAGCGAGGCGGGCGGTCTGACAGCTCGTCAATAGCAAAGATTCTCCTCCAGACGCTTTTCTAAAGACGTCCACGTCGACCGCTTGTCTCTACATGCCTCATGTGGATTCCAGTTTCTGTCGTCGACTCGTCAAAGTGCTGGAAGTAAAAAAAATTAAAGAAATCGATGATGTATTTTTCAGATTTCTTTCTCTTTCCAGTGCACTAAGGAACCCTTTGATTTCTCATCCTTGAGCTAGTTGACATTTATTTCACAAACACTTGACATTTGGAAATGGGCTCCCTGTGTTAGCGCTGTGTGTAACCCCCTGTCCTCTCACACACACACACACACACACACACACACACACACACACACACACACAGCACTTTGTCATTAGTAGCCTTTGTGCGCAGCAGCTGGAGGGTCGGACTGTCCGTTTGTGGTCAAGTGAAATCGAGGTTTCAGCTTGCTGAGTTCAACTTTGTGCTGAAAACAAAGAACGTCGGTGTGAGGTCTTCTCCCTGCCAATTAATCGATACACACCGATCCATTCTGACCAACGCTGCGACAGGAAAAAAAAGTCAATGTTTCCACAGAGACTTTTTTATCCTGGAGTTTTAAGACAAAGATCCAGACTGAATTGTAAGTTCTGCTCCCCTACTTTGGACTGATTTCATCCGGACTTTTGTGGTTCCAATTATTTAGCTAACTGAGTGGGCTCAATGGCATTTTCATAAACAACGTGAAGATGTTTTTTTTCATGTTCTTGATCATGAGAAGGTAGGCACTTTTAAGACACGCACCACACGGCCGTTTTGGACGCCCCCCGGTTTGCCAGATATGAGAGCAGTTATCAGGTCAACAGGTGTTGCAGTGATGGAAGCGGGCAAGAGAAGTGGTTCAGATAGAAGTGATTGTACCCGACCTAAAAAGCCTCTGCATGTTTCTAATAAGCTCCACGAGCAGAAACGTGCTCAAACTAGGATCAATATTGGAGATGCTTTTGAAAAATGGAGAGAGGTTAGAACACAGAAAGGTTTACAGACCCATGCAGAGCTGGATAAACACTGAAGCTTCAGAGTCCACCACATGGTGACCTATCATCTATTGTGTCAGGATTAAAGATGAGGTCCTGTGTCACTTTTTTGCAAAGGCAGCGCCCATTTTCAAAACCGATCCAAAGCACACTCCGCTTCAGTTTCAGTCGGGTTTCCTCCTCTCCTTGTGTTTGTCTCAGAGAGTCGTTGGCTGTTAAGGTGATAATAAACTGATCCACGAATAGATTGGTGAAGTAATGTAACACGGGAGAGTAGCGGGGAGCGGGAGCTAACACTTGACGAGGTGTTAGCGTGTTAGCACGTGTTGTCGTTCAGAGCTAACCTCAGACGCTCTGATTGTGACACCTGAGCCGGGTGTTAACTGTGGACGTCCCACTCAAACACAGAGAGATTTATACAGCCAGTTCCTCCATCTGTGTGACATATCAATACTTTTATTTAAGATAAGATTTAAGATTTACTTTATTGATCCCCGCAAGGGGAAATTTCTGTTTTTACACTCTGTAAGTCATGAACACACACATGCACAAACAGGATCCTATGGACATGCACTAATGGAGAGAAGTCAGAGTGACGGAGCGGCCCACAGTAGGCGCTCCTGAGCTGATGGTGGGGAGGGGATTAATCTGTAAGATGTGTAGAGAGTGAAATGATAAAGGTATCTTACTATCTGATCAGACATTAATGAAACATGCTGAAGTGCTGGCTTCTCTGACAACAATGCAGCAGCCAGTATGTCCTCCTTCTAACTTTAGATTCTGCTCCTGAATGCTCTGGATTTGTTTGGACCAGAGAAGGTAGGCACTTTTAAGACACGCACCACACGGCCGTTTTGGACGC